>NC_083764.1:23985714-24285714 GCF_963514075.1 Conger conger
ACTCAATTCTATTTTGGACAGACATCTGAGATTTCTGCAGCAGTGTGCAAAAGGGATACATGCTTTTGCAAACAGTCCATACAAATTTGCCTCAAGGACCCAAATACTGAATTTTCATATCTGAATGTTCCAATTTTTTTTTTTAAAGCATTTCCACATGAATCATAGGTCTCATTGATATTCAGTTTTACATCGTAAACTGCAAACCTTTCTGAAAAAGAGTATGATTCATTTTACATGAGCTGAACTTTCTTTTCTTCCTGTACACATGGGCACTGGATGACTAAAGATTTTCAACACCGATAACTTGGACAATTACTATTACCTCAGATGCTTTAGTATGCTGTTAGGTTACATATTAAATCTGTATCATCACTTTTGTCACCTTCCACATGTTAATAAAATGGGAAGACTTTGCCCCCTGTCTCACCGTGGAATGATTGCCCCCCCCCCAACCCCATTGGTGCTGACATGGTCCTTTCATGCTGTCCCGTAGGTTCTTCATGACTGGGTACCTCCCCTTAGGGTTTGAGTTTGCGGTGGAGCTTGACATACCCGGAATCGGAGGGCACGTCTTCGGGCCTGCTGAACTGCTCAGCACAGGTAACAGTCTCCACACCCCCGCCCATCGTGAATAACGATAAGCTTCTGCACCTCTCTTGCCTTGTTTGGAGTTCACCCAGGCAGTAGTGTGGGTGCTGTTACTATCAAACTAAAAAGCTGTGAACCTCCACTACTGGTTGGTTCAGTAATTTGTAGAAGACTTGCATTTTGCATTTGGCACAAGGCTAGTTGTATAATTGATGTATACAGTAGCTTTGGAATTGCATTGAATCCTCTGATTATACTAAATGACAATCCCTAACCGTTTCCCCACTTCTCTTTCCTTGCTACCTGCTGCCGTTTCGTCTACACAGAGGTTTATGTGGATCTATGTGTTTGTGTATGTATTATCGTGGATGTGAGGGTAACCGCACGCTTGAGTAAGTAGAATGCAATCTAAAATTATGGGAATGGTAGAGTGAAATTGGCTATTTTTGCTATATACTTGAGGCATTTGGATTTGCAGTCAAAAGATTATTATGAGACAAAAGTGCAGACTGGGTTTTTATTTCATGGTATTTACATGCCAACCTGGGGCGTGTACTACGAAGTGAGATTACCAGGTTAGGGAGCTAACCTAAGCTCTAAGCCTGACTTTTCTGTGTCAGGAAGCTGACTTGCTTTGAATTGGGGTATATCGCCATAGTAACGCATGCTGCATGGCTAACCTGGTCTGGGGAAGGTTATGTTCAGGCTATCTGAAAGGGTGCGGTATTTATAGGTTTCAATCAGCTCCTTGGAAAAGCACTCCAAGTAGGCTTTTCTCCAGGAGGTTTCCGTATAGCTCAGGGGGGTTTTCGCTGGGCGGGGACTGAATTAACATACCCAGGGTTTCTTTGTGGAACCTTTGTGGGCTTAACTGCTATCACAATGGTGGTTATCAACTTGTTAAGTGAAGATGGGGTTTGTTAGCTCGTCTGTGCATGTTCTCCTAAAATTGGCGGTGTATGCAAAAACGAGCCTATAGCAGTGCAGCATGGACTGTAGGCTAGTATACTGAAGTGGCGTATTTCTCACCTGAGGAAAAAACTGAAATGGATGATTTAATGGACTGATACAAAGAACTTGGCTCCAGACAAAAAAAACAACACGATTTCTGCCAACAAAGCCAAAATTGCTAATTGTCTACATTTGTCAGTTGTAACCTTATTTAGGCTATATTGCCAGAATTGTCCCACAGCTTAATTAACTAAACATCATAGAGCTCATTAGAGTTAAACTTGATAACCTACAAGATTTTAAAAAACATTGCCTGTAGCAATCACATCAAAGTTTAATCTTAAACTCAAAATCTTAAACTCAAGAATTATGGGACTCAGGCATTTGTCTCATAACTAAGGGAAATAGATATCAATGCATACAGTTCAGGAAGCTTGCATATAGCTAGGACACTCCGTTATCTCCATTTGATTCAAATCCTGTGCTCTATTGATCTTGCTTGGTGCATTTGAGCCTGCAAGCAGGAGAATGCTGAAACTAATTTGAATCTAAAACAAATACTATATGAACCCAAGTCGGTACATTTTACTAAACTGCTTTTTTTTTTATTGAGTCCCCCCCATATGCTTTGCATCCGAGTGTTTTGGGACAATGCAAGAACCACCTGTCCAAAGATATTTGTTCTTAAATTGCTTGTATGAGCTCCTATTTATAACTTTTGCTTGGATAGGGGTAATATTTCCGAGTGGTCCCGACCTGTCCTGCGAATCATGTAAACGGCTTGTTAACCCTGCATTGCTCCAGGGGAGGATTGTTTCCTGCTTAGTCTAATCAACTGCCTGTAGCGTAGTTGTTGAGGTAAATGACTGGGACACCCAAGGTCAGTGGTTCTAATCCCGGTGTAGCCACAATAAGATCCGCACAGCCGTTGGGCCCTTGAGCAAGGCCCTTAACCCTGCATTGCTCCAGGGGAGGATTGTCTCCTGCTTAGTCTAATCAACTGTACGATGCTCTGGATAAGAGCGTCCCCCAAATGTAATGTGTAATGAATGGAACTTTTAAACTAGGCTTTACAGAACTAATATGAATTAAGAGTCAGCAACTGCTTTGCTTATTTCTCACCTGAAATGTTTTCAAATGTATTTTAGTGGACTGTTTAGGAAGAATAAGAGAAGGTCGCCATTATGCCCAAAAACCAATGAACCGCAGTCTACCAAATCATGTACCGACTACATGAGACATCCCACGTTCCTGGGAATCCCATTGGCCATCTATTCGACGGAACCCACCAACAATACCATATACATTCACTGAGCACTTTATTAGGAACATTTTTACACCTACGTATTCATGTGATATTAACAGCCAAATGTGTGGCAACAGTGCAATGCATACAATCCTGTAGATGTGGGTCAGGAGCTTTAGTTAATGTTTACATCAAACATCAGAAACATCGACCGTGGAATGATTTTTGTTTGCAGACAGGGTGGTTTGAGTATCTCAGAAACTGCTGATCTCCTGGGATTTTCACGCACAGTAGTCTCTAGATTTTGCATAGAATGGTGCAGAAAACTAAAAAATCCAGTGAGCAGCCGTTCTGCAGACAGAAATACCTTGTTAATGAGAAACGTCAAAAGAGAATGGCCGGACTGGTCAAAGCTGATAGAAAGGTGACAGTAATACGAATAACCACACATTACAACAGAGATATTCAGAAGAGCATCTTTGAACACACAATGCATCATAACTCGTAACATCATAAATGAATAAGCTACAGCAGTAGATGTCTAAAAAGTAAGTCAAATACCTAATTAAGTGCTTGGTGATACTATATTCTAATGGACATTCATTTAGGACAGTTTTCTGAAATGAGACGCATTTGTTGACTTTGTGGGAATTTGTATGAGCCCATCGTAGAAATTTTTTTTTAGAAATTGATCAGAATATGAAAAGGTTCTTGCGTGAGGCCCATTGTTTTGATGCAGGATGACTGGCCAAGGTTGGAGGGGAATATCTTTGTATATAGCCAAACAAAATCAGTCAGTACACTTGTGGATTCAATCTACTGCTGAAATCCCCCATTATATGATTAATAAAGACGAGAGCCTGTTCCAGAAACAGTCATAGCCATGATACTACAGTGTACCTCCTTCATATTTCACAGATGAGGCACGGGTGCTTTGGATCATGAGCTGTTCCTCCCTTTCTCCACATTTCTGCCATTGTATTGTTTTGGTAATTTAATTTTGTCCATCAACCTTTGTTACGAAACTCTTTCGGCTTGTCTGTAGTTTTTAGGATCTTTAGGATCACAGCTCTTGGGATTAGTCCGCCATCAGCCACAGTTGTCTTCCTTGGCCGACCTGTACTGTGTTCATTTACAGAGTTTTTTTTCTTTTCTTTTTCTCCCAAGATTTAAACTTCTGTATCTGAATTCTTCTTTCCTTTCAGACTAGTTGGCTTTCAGCCATAGTTGGTCCTCTGGGGCCATATTCACAAAACATCTTAAGGCTAAAAGTAGCTTGTGCTCTACCGTTCTTGTTCTTACTCTGTTGTGACCTATGTGCATGTACATGCTTGTGTATATCAGTTGTGTACAGTATTTGTAGTATGCGAATGTGTGTGTCTGCATGTACAGTGCATGCGTGGACTTGTATAACAACACGGTTATGCACAGTGATGGATTTCTGAGTGTATTGACTGATGTAAATGAACACTCCCACAATTATGGTTGCGCGTAGGAGGACATGGTCATTCAAAGAGCTGTGTCTGAACATCTCCGTCTCTCATCCTCAGGTGTTCGGGATCCTGTTCACCATCACTCAGGGGAAAGTGATGGACGCCTTCGGCACGCTTCCTGGAAACATCTACCTTTGCGTTTTTCTTTTAATAGGGACCATTCTTACAGGTACAACCCTCGTGCAGTCTGTAAAGGGAGTTTGCTGCCAACTCCAGTTACATAATAACTGTCATTGGAAGGTTCATTGAGTTTTTATAGGCAAGGGTATGGTCTTTGTAATCCTAGTGGAAAATTCCCCTCCCTAGTTACAAAGTACAAAGGAATCTTGTGTGGCGTTCTGCTGCCCACTAGTGGCAGTTGGAATTCAGCACATACAATAGTTTTTCACAAACAAAAAACTTCACTTCAAGTCCCAGAATGCCACAGAAGATTTCTCAAGATGATAAGAGGTGGTAAGTAGAGCTTGTTAAACACCCTTGGGTGTTTAATATGTCTAGGGTTTTTTGAACTCTGAACTTTTACTCTGTTTTCCTTCTGTTAAGTGTTTGTCTGTTGTCTGGATGTGCCACACTTTTCAAGCATGGCATTACCCATATTGATTTTAAAGGTCCCATAAGAAGACATTTGTTTTGGTACTTAAAACCACACAATCTCTATTCGGTTTTACTCCATTCTCCAGTGCCTCTCATGAGCTTTTAGTGGCTGCTTCTTTAAGGTGAGCCGTGCTGAAGTAAATGAGCATATTGTTGTGATGTCATAACACAAAAAGCTCAATTAAAATGAACATGTTTTTTATTTGGATTGTGGATTTATTTGGGGACTGCGTTTTGATACTTTCACTGTATTTTTACATCATCTTCAACTCTTTTACATTTACATTTTACATTTTAGTCATTTGTCAGACACTTTTAATCCAAAGCGATTTACAAGTGCGCAGGTTCTTCCACAAGTTAAAGCATCACATCCATAGCTAGTAAAATGCACATGAAGTGCTGTTCTAAGCAAAACATACAGTCATTGTAAGTGCATATTTTTGGGGTTAGACGAGTGATATTTTTAAATGGATTGCAGCTGCAAGTTGCTTCATTGTCACTTATCTGAATAATGTCTAACTTGGTCCATTCTCTCCCCTGTAGGGTTGATCAAGTCTGAACTCAGGAGACAAAGGGCGAACCAGTTGTCAGTGGAGCATGTAAGCATATGTGTGTGGTACTGTATATGCAATGTGGCACTACGCACACAGGGAGGTAGGGAGATTGGGAGGGGGCGCTATTGGCTGTGTGCTTTGGATGATCTGCTTGCCTGCTTTGGACGCGGGCGTCATTTTGCTGTGCTACTAAAAAAAAAAAGAAAACATTGTCACCATGCTTGCTGAGAACATGCTCTTCATCCTCCTCGGCATAGCTGTCCATAACCACTAACCTGCCATTTTTTACGCGCTGGTTTCTGTGCTTGGCTGCACAGCACGTCTCCATCTTTAAAAGAGTCGTGAAATGCCTTTAAATGTACCTCATAAGCATAGTTAGATTCTGGCTTGCTTGGCATTACTGCGCTGAAGCTTCTTTGCACATCCCCATGTAGGACTGGTCTTGGCTTGTACTACCATCACATTTGCCGAAATGTGCGGAAGATTAACTTGTTTTTTAGAGGTCAACACCTTGCAAAAACTCTGTTGGAATAAAGCTGTTCGCATCAACTGAGTGATTTTGTGATATTGCTGCAAGTTGATGATGTGCGTAGCATTCACTTTTTGCAATTTAAGCTTGCTTTGTCAGTCAAAATAGGTCATTAAAGAAAAGGAGAACAGCAACAAAACAAAAATCACCAATGGATCATTTTCTGGAATCCACCAAGACTTCTTAGGCATTTTAACAACTGGATACAAATCAAAATCATTTTCAGTTACTGCCGCAGTCATTTTCTCTTCATCCACTTCCTCTGAGATCACTTCCTGCTCTTGCACTGTGAGAAGGATCCCAATTACTCTCACCAGTCGATTACCAATCAGTACATGCTCATTCATCGCTGCCCATGCTTTTCTCTGGTAATACTGCGCAGACTTCGTCGTAGCAGCAGAAAATGGTTGCCAATTGTTGGTATTTTGAACAAAGCTGTTTTTCTTGTTTCCCATCAAGCTGCTGTCCACATGGGAGCAAAGTTTGAATGCTTACGAGGTGGTGTTTTTCTAGAATGAGGCTGTTACACCCTTAGCACACTGTACTGCTGAGTTCAACTCAGCCTCTGCAGGTGCTGGTGTTGAACTTGTTAATATGGACACGGCTTGCAGTAGTCAGTTAATGAAGTCTGTGTTGTGGGTGGAATTACCAGAGGCACAGTCAGAGGCCCTGTGCCTCCACCCATCAACACCACCACGCGTGACCTCCCCTGGTGTTGTTCCAGGAGGTGAATACCCAGTCGCCGGTGCAGGACCAAGGGGTTGTGACCCCCATGGCTAGTGCACAGCCGTGATCACTAACCTCACACATCAAACCAAATCACAGACGGGCCCAGGTACGGAACTCCACGTGTTCGATGTACATCCTCCTCTGGTTCCTCAGTCGCTGTCATGTTCAGAGTCTCTACAGCTGGGTGGTGGTCTTGGGTGGTGGGCTTGGGGGGTTACTAACATTTTCACCTGATGGCGCCTTTAAAATGATGTAGCTTAGGATCCCTACCTCGATAAAGTGTTTTTTTACTTTATGCAACACAGTATAAGACCTTAGGCCATTATGGTTCTATTTAAGACCTGTAATAATTTACAAAAATATTTATATTGTACTAATTTCAACATCCACAGCTGAGAACATGTAAATATTGTTTTCCCTTATTTGGGAACCTGTTTGTTGGCTGACAGCAGTCTTTCACCTTTACCAATAGATCTTGTCTTTTTGGGCTAACACCACTAGCTAATACATTGGTATCCAGGCCATTTCCTATCTGTTACTCCCTGTAAGGTTATATTTGTGATCATGATATAAGTTGAAGAATGTTTACCTGACGACTAGCATTTCGAATGAGATTGCCGGTTTCAGTTTAGGGTGAACATTCAGTGAGGTCTAAGTATTTGTACAGTGGTACCATTTCTGTTCTTTTGGTTCTGTACTCCTGCATATTGAATATAAGATGAAACTATGAATATGTAATGCACATTCACATCCATATCGGGTGATCCTTGTAGGAATTGCATTCCTTTTTATACATGTACCCTGATTTTAGGGGTCCAAAAGTAATTGAACAGTTGGCTTCTCAGTTGTTTCCGATTAGTCTGGTGTATTCAATTGCTTCCTTAGTGCAGGTATAAGAAAGGTTTCAGTATCTACTGTAGTTTTGATTCTCTGCTTTTGATTGCTACGCAGTCTGTTATTGGTGTATGTCAACATGAGTACCAGAGTTGTGCCAATGACAGTCAAGTAAGCCATTATGAGGCTGAGAAATAAGAAAAAAAAGTTCCTTTTAACCTCTACACTTTGTCTTGCCATCACTCTGATGCACGTTAATCTTGTCTCATCTGTCCAAAACTCTGAAGGCTCTTTCAGGTACTTGGGAAAATGGCCTGGTCTTCCTGTTTTTGCAGCTACAGTGGCTAGTAGTTTGCATCTTGCCTCTGTAGATTTGGTTGAACTCTTCTGTCTCACTGATGCTTCCACGCCTGCTGAAGAGTGTTTCCGATTTGGTGGTTGGGGGTTTTCCTTCATTATGGCAAGAATACCTTGACTATCAACTGTAGGTCTTCCTAGGCCTACTGGCCCCTTTGCAATTACTGAATTCACCTGTTCTCTTTTTTATAAATTTCCAAACCATATATTTTGGTAAGCCTATTGTTTGGCCTATGTCTCGGACAGTTTTTATTATTATTTATTTTTTCAGCATCATAATAGCTTCTTTGACTGACATTGGCGAGGTTGGTCCTCATGTTTACGAACACCAATAACCGACTGCAAAGGCAACCAGAAGCCTAGATTCAAGACTAAATACTGAAAGCTTTCTTATGCCTACATCAAGGAAGTGATTGAATACACTTCTAATCAGAATACAGACTAATCAAAAACAGCTGAGAAGCCAACTGTCCAATTACTTTCGGCCCCCAAAAACGGGGATACTATACAAAGGGATATAATTCCAACAGGGATATCCCTGGAATGCAGAGCCAAAAGATCAGAAATCGGACCACTGCCCAAGTACTTACAGACCTCACTGTTATGCATTTTGTGATGTTATTATGTTGCATTGTTACTTTACATGGGACAACGTGATCACAATAGTTTCGCAGAAGTAGGAATTGTAGAAATCTGTTCGCTAAAGTGTAATCATTATACCTAACGCAAACACATCCCATACAATAAGGCATCCTTGTACAGGCCTGTTTTATTCCTGTTGGTGCTTCTCCTTCTCTAGCGTGTGAATTCACATATTCAACTGCAGGTTTACTGAATGGTCTTGTGCATGTGGGAGGAGACCCTATATTTGAAGCATGTTGAGGATCAGTTTTGTGCCCTTTTTCTGACTACTGTCACTGTTGTTTTTGTTTGGGGAGCATGTTATTGTGCTTGTTTGTGATTTTTGTTTTTGATTGACAGGAGCTGGAGGCTGGCTTTGAGAGGGACTGGTCTTCACCTGTTATCCAGAAGGAGACCAAGCTGTAGGACAGCCTCCTGGAGCAAAGTGCAAATGGTCTCATCCCCACAACCTTGTCCCCTGCTGCTCTTCATACACACACGCACACGCACACGCACACGCACACGCACACGCACGCACATGCACACGCAAACGCACACACAAAAACAAAAACAAGAACAAGAACAAGAACAAGTGTTCAAAGGGAGGGCAGTCTGCCCTCCTTTTGCGTAATAATGGAAGATGAAGGAAAGGACTGTTTACCTAGTTTTGGTTTTAACCATATCTCCCAAAGAACGTAATCTTGAGTTTAGTACTGCAAGTACTGCATAGTTGTATTTTTAATGTAGATGGCATGAAGACATGGAATGTCCCATTTGCTCTAGTGTGGTGTCCAATTACATCTATACATTGTTAGGGTGGTCTTCATCTCTCAGGATACTGCTGCTAAAAAACGGAAAGCCGATTCAGTTCAGGTAGCCTCTCTCAGGTTTATCTGGCAGTCCTCTATCATGTATTAGAGGTCAAGGCAATTAGACAACTCTGACCACTAACATCATGCCATTCAATCCAATTGCAACCTCCCGTGGCACAGAACCCTATACAGGTAGTACACGCCTTCCTTGGATTCCTGTGTCACTCTAGAACGAGTCTGTATTCCATAGAACTAGGTGTTGGTCTGCTAATCTGCAGGTTTGCAACCATTGAGGCTCCATAACCTGGCCACCCTGTGGCTGAGAACTGCTATTTTCTATATAACTTTTAATATTTATACAGTACAAGTATAATATGATTTGAGTATAATACCAATATTTAATACACAGATTGTGTTTGTTCACACATGATCTGTGTAATTAAGTTTGTTTATTTTATCTGAATGTGTAAAGAATGTAATATGGAAATATGAACAAAATAATAGAAGGGAAAATGTTGAGACTTGTTCTTGGCCAACTTTGGAACATGTACACTCACAGAGCACTAAATATTAGGTATTTATTAGACTTACTTTCTAGACCTCTACTGCTGTAGCCTATCTACTTAGAGTTATGATGTGTTGTGTGTTCTGATTCTCTTCTGCCTACCAGTTTGAATGTGTGCTTATTTGCGTTACTGTCACCTTCCTGTCAGCTTTGACCAGTCTGGCCATTCTCTTCTGACATCTTTCATTAACAAGGCGTTTCTGTCTGCAGAACTGTTGCTCACTGGATGTCTTTAGTTTTTTGCACCATTCAGTGCAAATTCTAGAGGCTATTGTGTGTGAAAATCCAGGAGATCAGCAGTTTCTGAGATACTCAAACCACCCTGTCTGCCGCCAACAATCATTTGATGGTCAAAGTCACTTTTCCCCATTCTGATGGTTGATATGAATATTAACTGAAGCTCCTGACCCGTATCTACAGGATTGTATCCATTGCACTGTTGCCACGCAATTAGCATATTATATAATTGCACGAATAGCTAGGTGTAATGAAGTAAACATTTTCCTAATAAAGTGCTCGGTGAGTGTATATTGACCAAAACACAGCAGCCAAGTCTAATTTCAGGAACATCTGCACCATTTGGGTGTTAAGGCAGCTGATGCTGGGCATCTGCATTCATCTCATTAGGTTGAGAATCAAGAGTAAAGCACAAAATGGATGGGCTTTTCAGTGCTATCCACTGTCATTTGACAGGCTTTAAATCTCACATTGTAAATGGGTTTACAGTTGCGATGGGCCTTTAAGAACTTCAGTAAGGATAAATGGATGAAACCATCTGTACCTGCAAGATCTGTCTGATGATGGAATAATCAATTAACTATGACATGAAATTCAAAATTAGATGTTATTTTTTTTGCCTGTCTGCTTGAGATTCTGGGGATTCTTGTTTCAGCTTCACTCACTGTTTTAATTATGTTTATTTTATCAAATATTATTAAAACCTCTTGGCTAACAAGACCCCTCTTTTAACAAAGTTTAACATTTTGTTAATGAAGGAATATTTGTCCAGTTTGATGCACATTTGTGTCGATTGCTCCTTGACTTTTACAATGAAGTAATTTTAAGAGGAACTACTCAGTATTGTGCTTTATACACACACACAAAAAACAAAAAAACATTTTGGGTATATTTTTACATGACAATGAAGTTTTGTTCTAATGAACAGCAAATCAATTTCCATTTGTACAATTTATTTTGTATCTGCCATTATTCTTTAATGAAATAAAGTTTTTTAATTTCAAGGCAGCCTTGTTGCATCTCTCATTTGAAACCCCTTGTAGGTTACACCTGAATTTCAGGGTGAGATCACACAAGTGGAAAAAATGGTGGTGAATAAAAAATGAGACAATTTACTGATTGGGCACATAATGATTAATGTATTTAAGTTCTCCAATGTTTGCATCCAATACTCTTTTGTGACAGTGAGGGGGCACTATAACACTAGTCACCAGCAGACTGGGTGCCTGCTGTACAAGACAACCTCGGTAGAGTGGAAGAGTGCCCGTGCTAGAACAAGCGGCAGCACTATAATACTGCGGAGCTGGTCGGACACTCGGGAAGCCACTGGTTAAATGCGGAGTCTGCCAACCCACTTACTGTAACTCGGTCAAGGAAATATGAATCACCCAAGCAGCCGAGCACCAAGTCCAGCCGCAGACGGACGGGATGTGCGTCTCACGTTTTGTTCTGGAAAGATTCATAGTGATGACACGCTCAATGACGGATAGATTCCAGATTTAAGGCCGTTTCCTCCAATCTGTACACTGCAAATTCTTACATACAATAAAGTGTTCCTATATTCCTTTGTTTGCTTTGATAGCTTCCTTAGGCTTCTCTGTTACCAGCTCATGCAATTCGTTTTGATGGAGGTTTTATTAATGGGAGGGGGTTGGTGGATTGGGCTGTGGGTGGCCGAGGACGACTGACGGGGCATAAAAAATTATATCCAGATTTTCTGGTGTGGTGGAGCCCAACGAGAAATCTTTCCATGGGGCCCAAAATCCCTGGTGTATTGGCATGACTACGCACCTTTGGAAGGGTAAATGTCTCTCGCAATACTGAAATGTTACGTACCTGATGATTCCCTGTGTCGTATTCTCTTTTGGTGTTGGAGGCCATTGTGTCCCCCGCACTGAAAAACACTCCAGTCTTGGTGCCACTGTATGAGTGCACATTTATCAATAACATTTCAGACTGCTGGTAACACTTTACAATAAGGTTCCATTGAATTGCCATGAAGTAATGTAGTTGTTAACTACTACTAATATGTTAATCTGATTCCGTACAGTTCTGTTAATGCATTTATACATTATTAATTAATGTTAACAACTACAGTAGTAATTTCCAATTCATATTGGAATGAGAAAGTCAATTAATGTATTTGTTAATGGTTAACTAATTAAGTTCATTTTCTGATTAGTCAATGTATAAATATCATGAAACAAATATCGGCTATACAGTACTTCACTATACTATGACGCTATGTAAAATTAATTTAATTTGGCAGCTTTGTTGTTACCCACACATGGAATATTCAGATTTCATGTTCAAACATCATCCACTTCTCTTACAAAAGCTGTAAGAAGATGAGTTGGCTAGAATGAAAGGGGTATAAGCAGACTAAATAATAATTAGGGGCATGTATTGTATTTCATTTTTCATCACAAACCACCTGGTCATTGACAGAATCAGTCTTCATGAATCGTTAACTACTTCACAGCAGCAAGCAAAATGAACCCAAGTAAAATGAATCTGCAGCAGATCTCGGAAACCATTTATAAAAGGGGTGGAACTTGGCCTTGCATTAAGTCTCACATGTACATCTGATTAAACTGGAATCGTCATAGATTGTGACACATCATGTCTGACTTATTATTTTAAAAGAATTTGTCTTCATTTCTGATTCCCATAAAGGCTGTTTTTAGTGATATAGTACACGGTGTGAAATGGAAACAAGTGTCAGGGAAAGACCTGTATCAGCGTGGCTGCAGCATGAGTCACTGAGTTAACACAGGGGATTCTGGCGCAAGCATCGAAGGTGACACAACTGAAAGATATTCTGCTGAAAATGTAGACCAGGAAAAAGAATCGGTGCAGGAAAGGAATTAGTGCAAATCTGTTTTTGGAGAATGTTTATTAACATAGAGGCACAGGTTTGTCAACCACGTGGGTCTGCTTCGTTTCACGCCAAAGCTAGTTAAACCAGGAGTAATTTTTTGCTCAAGGCATGGGCTGTCCAGCACTTGCCTGTACAGCCAAAAAACTTGTCCGGCTATTCGCAAGAACTCATTGTCCCTTGTTTAAAATGTAGATTACAGAAATGAGTCCCTCTGTTGTCTGCTGCTTGAGCCTGCCTGCCATTTCTGCCTCCCCCGATGGGGGTGCAGGCAACAATTACATGTCCCTCCATGCCCCTGGCCCACCATCTCCCCATCTTATCAACCACCATCAGGGCTGATTGAGTTCTGCTCCATAAACATCATGCCTTATCTCTTCCATGCCTACCGCTCGATGTATCCGAGATACCCCCACTGTTAGATACAGAGGGTTTGTTATTCCAGTAGCACCTCGTGCCACAGAACCTCCCTGTCTGTACCGGTGGCGTAAACAACTGTGGATCACATTCCATCTCTGTGAGGTAAGCCATTCACACAGGCCCACAGCAAGCAGACCTCTTGGCTTGGACTCTACTCTGGCAGACCTGGGAGCTGTGTAAATTGGTCCATGATAGCATGCTCTGTTTCCTTTTCTCTTGCCATATGACTCTGGTGTTCAAGGCCGAACTTGCAAAGTGTCTGACCAAAAACATTTTAGGACTCTGTTACACAGATAATGTTCACTCTGCCCAAGGCAACAGAGGGATATGTACCTTATATTCCACTTTGGTATTCCTTGGTGACAGTGCTTTTTTCTTATTCTTCAGGGAATAAGGTATGTAATGATGTTATCCTTAGCAATTAAAAACAAAATCGCCCAACAATGACTCCACTTTTGTCAGGTCTTTTGGGTTAGAGCGTCTGCAAGGTGACTAATGTAACGTAATACAGTTCTTACATTTTAGGATTGCCTCCTGACCTGGGTCAGGAGGCAATGTAATTGTTTTGGTTTCAAATACTTTTCTACATTTTAATGAGCTTGTCTTGTGGATTGGAACACTGTTTCAAACATATGAGATACTCTCAAAAAGCACAAACCTCGCCTTCAGGTCCTCTTGGTTGGCTCAGTTGCATGAGGCAAGATCAATCAAGTACTTGAATCCAAAACAATTATGTATTTGACCAAGGTCTGATTGCCCCTAACTTCTATGAATGTAGTTCAAAACTAAACAGACCTAAGCTAAACTGTCTGATTGTGCCTGCCTGGGAGCTGTCTGCTGTTATTACAATTCAATAGCTGTATTCATTTGGCCTTCAGGACTGTATAGGCACTGAATGGTCTGTTGAGCAGGATTCTCACAAGCAACAATTTGCTCAAAGTTGATTGGATTATCCTACTTCCATGTTCAATTTGAAAAATGTAATTCACACAACATGCAACATTTTAGGAACACTGTGAAGTATATTCAAGTATGACATTTATGAGGAAATTATATTCTGTATGTGACCACAATAGCATTGGTCATGTAAAATAGCTCATAGCCCACCATTTCCCTAAATTGCCCCCTTCCTTACACATCATCATCACTCCTCACCCTCATGCCCCAGGCCCTCTTTCGATTCTTTTTTAATTAGTCTGCCTCCATTATATCAAACCCTGGTGATGTGAACTTGTGCTAAGGAGTCACAACCCAGTGATGTGAACTTGTGCTAAGGGGTCACAACTGTTTTGCCTGGGAGGGGTGCGAGACAGACTGCTCATTCTTACTTTCTTTCTCTTCAACTTCTAATAAAACCATTGCCAAAGTGAACATCCTTGAGGACAAAGTAGAGTAGCCAGCGATTGCAAACATCTGGCTCTCTTGTATTCTCCGGCAGGCTGCTGACACTACCCCCTCACAATGAGTAAATGGAAGGACAAAAACAATGAAAGTGATTGCCATAATAAAAGCTGGCTAGCTGTCTGCCAGAATGTTATGAAAGAGCGAATATTACAGCAAGTAAACTATGGTGTAACTATGGTGGAACAACCTGTGGCTGCAGCTTACTGTGTCTAGCCCATCTATTTTAAAACGTTGGGACCAGCGTGTAACTTTTCAGTGCTTAAGGTTATTTGTTGCATTTGCAGTGAGACCACATATAGCAGTTGTTACACATGCCACAAGAGTCTGACAGGAAAGTGACTATGCCCCCTTCTCCTCCAGAGTTGAGCTGACTTCCAGAAAGTTGATCACTTCCTTTTGGGGTGTTTGCGCTTTTGGTCACACGTCTTGCTTTGGTATTGTCATCATGTTGCACAGTTTAAGCAATTCAGAAGTGGCTAGTGGATCTGTGATGGGTGGGTATTATGGATATTTGTCTTAAGTTATGTTAAATGTTTATCTCAGCTTGTGTTGTAAAAAAACATTTTTGAAGCTGTGACTTCTCAGAGTGACTGTCATAGAGTAATGCCTGTCACGTTTCATGTTTGTCACATCATGTTTCATGTTTAGTCATTGTCTTAGTTATGTTGTTGTCATGTCATATATTATGTTAATCTAGACTCGCCACGTTTTTATGTTTTATTTCTTGTTACGTTTCATTTTCATGTCATGTTATGTTTCATGTTTAGTTATTGTTACGATTTTATTGTTAGTCTTGTCATGTCACATTATGTAGTTTATTCATGTCACAGTTGTGAACTTGTTATGTCATGATTTATGTTTGTTTCATGTTATGTGGTTCTGTTCATTGTTTAGCAGACACTTTTTCGTGTCTTTCTCTCTCCCTTTCTGTCACTCAAGCTTCCCTAATTGTTTCAATTTCCCTTGTCTTCATACTAATCTACTAACGCTAGATAAGGATTGGGTAATACTAACATTCTAACCATGTGTTCATGTTACCTTACGTTTTTTGTGCATATCATTTACTAATTTACTAACGCTAGGGCAGGATAGGTTTATTACTAACAATGACTAATTATCCTGTTAACTTGTCAATCCTCCACATCTGATTTCCATTCTCATGCTGCTCTCAAGCTAATTGTCTACACCTGCATATAAAGTTCAGTTTCATGTCTTTGCGAAATTGTTGCTCCCTGTTCGTCAGTGAACTTTTGAGTGTTTTTGTCAAGCCATTGTCAAGCCATTGTCAAGCCATTGTCAAGCCGTTACGATCCAAGCCTGTTTATTGACCAAAGATTATTGACTTCTGTTTTGTTGACCATTGCCTGCCTGTACCACGACTTTGCCTGCTGTCTTTGTGTTTTTGCCCCGCGGAGCAGACTTCGGTCTTGACTCTTGCGCTGTCATCGACCCTGAGCCTGCCTACCGTCCGCCTGTACTCCTGCCCCGCTGACAGCTTTCCTGGCTACTGGACTTTTTTGCATGGTGTACCAATTACGAGACTGCCTTCTCCCTCGGTACTGTACTTTGGTTTTGGCTGGATTTTATGTGTTTGAACATTGCCTGTTTTGAGACTACGTTCACTGGACATTCCCTGAATAAAGCCCTGACGGGACTTTATTACACCTCTGTTTCTGAGTCGTGCATTTTGGGTCCAACCCCCCACGCACCCATCTCAATGCCTTGGGCAACAGGGATCACTCGTTTACATGTGTTTTACATATGTTGCATTTCATGCATGCCGCGGTGTCGTGTAGCAGGTTCAGGATATAGAGTTGTAACCAGAGGGTTTGAATCAATGGCTGACAACTTTTGTTGGGCCCTTGAGAAAGAGACACAAACTGAATGCTTCAGTGAAATATCCAGCTGTATAAATTATTTGTAAAATGCATGCATGTATCTTTCAGCATATGAGGGCATTTAACAGAGGAAATAAACAATTATGACCTTTAAGCGGATTTTCGGTCCTTCCCATAACCTGTCAGACTTATGTGGGACCGCTTCCAGCGCTATGGGATATAGTAAGTATGTGGTGTTAGAAATCTACTCCCCCTTGCCCCTGATCTTGGTGAGGATGCAGTTGGGCATTCTTCTAACTCACAAGTTCTAGGTGGCATGATGTTAAATCACCTGCTTCAGGGCATTTAGCAGGAAGGGCAGGGTTTCTCACTTAGGCATTGAAGTTTTTTTCTAAAGAACAGTGGAAGGAATGTCAGATGTTAGAGAAGCTGTGTATTCTATCCATTTAACTTCAGCCAAGCCTGATGGTAGCAGTCTCTTCAGTGCCACACCTGTACGCATTTCTTCTGGGGTTTCTGGACCTTTGGCCTCCCTTAAGAGGATCCCGCCTCAAACTGAGACCTCGAGTTATTATTCATGGAATGCTTTAAAGACCTGACAGTATGTGGTCAAAAATGTTATATGTAATTTTCCACAATACATGAATCACATAGAAGGGTTTATAGATAAATGCAACCATATGCTTTAAACAGTCACCGCATTAAGAGAAGCGTAAGCTTTCTCAACCACAAAAACCAAGGTGATCCATCTGAAAGGGAGAGATAGCATCACTTTGCGGGTGTGGGCAGTAGGCTAACATTCCTCCAACCTCCTTCAAACAACTACAGGGTCAGTAATAATGAAGAATGTCTTTCAAGATGAGCATATACACTTCTTATATCAGCTCATTACAGCTATTTCTCAACATTTTATTATTTTATATAAAGGAGTCAATTTTTTTCTAAAGGAGTAACATAGTGGTTGGTAATACTTTCTCGGTTTTTATATGCAATTTGCACAACATTGAAGAAACACAAATTATTCAATAGTCCTTTCTTTAGTTTTGGAGAAGTAAGAGTTTTGAATTTATCTTCTTATCTTCAACCGGTTGAGAATATTCTCCTCGTATTGCATCACACAAGGATAACCACTCCCCTTATCCCTCCCCTATAACTCCTGACCCATAGTTTGCGTCGCTGGCCTCCAGGCAAGACAATGCAAATATTTGACTAATGTTAGGTTCACTTAAATTAGAGTGCCTTTTAAGGACTATTAGACTATTTCTGGTCTGATTCATTAGCTAACGTTAGCTAGCTAGCTAGTTTGCTTTCATAAGGTGACATTATCAATAACGTTAGCTAGCTAGTTTGCTTTCATAAGGATGTTACAGTTGTGTTTTTATCTTAACTTGGCTAGCTAGCTAGCAAACATTTTAATTGGATAAGTCAGCGTCCTTACCTTCACTATCGGTAGATGATATACTAACTTAGCTAGCTTGTGAAAATTCTGTCTCCCAAGATGAGAGGTAGCTATACTAACAAGCAACAATGTGTGGAAAGTGGGAGCACGGTCTGTCAGATAATGGACGGATGGATGGAAAAAAAAGTTTTAAAATATATTTCAATGACAGAATAATTTGTTTTGTTGTTGCCTAAAGACAACTACCTTCTTTTGTTTTTTACCACTGTCCATGTTACTCCTTTAAAAAAAATGTATGGTGCAAATGATGAAACACTCTTTTGTTGTGGCGTGGCCAAGAATATTATACATTTAATTAAATAAAAATTGATTAAATTGTTTAACTTTATTTCATTTACAGAGTCTTGCTGTTAATTAAATCATCATTGAGTATATGTAGCAAATGTATTTGTACAAGGGTACAACAATAGTTCCCTAGCCAGCAATGCATCTTTTGAGAACCATGTGTTTTCTTGTGCAGTCTAAGTATTTGGGCACTGGTACAATTTATGTTCTTTTGGCACTGTACAGCAGTACATTGGATTTTAAATAAAACAATGATGATGAGGTTAAAGTGCAGACAGTCACCTTTAATGTGAGGCTACTTACATCCATATTAGGCAATCCAGGAATGACTTGCCTTTTTATACATAGCCCCCCCATTGTAGGCGACAAAAAGTAATTGGACAGTTGGCTTCTCAGGTCTTTCTGATTAGTCAGGTGTATCGATTCTAGGCTTTTGATTGCCTTTGGAGTCTGTTATCCTATGAGTACCAGAGTTGTGCCAATGACAGTCAAGGAAGCCATTACAAGGCTGAGAAAAAAACAGTCAGAGGCATAGGCCCAACAATAGGCTTACCAAAACAAACTGTTGCATTAAGAGGAAAGAGAACACCGTTGTATTTTTGGGATCATTGCCTGGCTGTGTGATCACGTTTGGAGGTCCAATGGGTTTGGAGGTCTTTGATTGAGCAGATACTTCATAATTCATTCTGCTGCTATTAGCCATTACATTATCAATTAAGACAAGTGAGCCAGCACCTGTGGCAGCCATAGCCATAAATGCCCAAACTATAAAACCCCCGGGTGTTGGTGCTTTGGTTCTAGGACAATTCCTTTTAGCCTCAACACTGCTTGTGCCGTCATTCTGAGTCAACCTTGGTTTCTTCTGTCAAGACCTTTTTCCTGAAAAAGGCACTTTTTTGTACTTCTTATAAAAGTGTAACCTCGTCATCCTGTTTTGCAGCTAGTGGTTTGAAATCTTGCAGTCTATCCTCCGGAGATCTGTGAAGTCGTCTGTGGACAGTATTCACTGACACATCTACCCTCCTTGGTCTTCCTTGGCCTACCAGCCCCATTGCAAAGAAAGAGCTATGCTCTTTCTTCTTAATGATGTTTTAAACTGTTTATTTTGATAAGCCTATTGTCTGGCCTGTCTCTGGCTGTTTTCTTTCTAATTTCTCAGCCTTGGACTGTCATTGTCACAACTGGTGCTCATGTTGACAGACACCAATAACTACCCCAAAGGCAATCAAAAGCCTAGAACCAATGCTAGATACTGAAAGCTGTTTTATACCTCCAAGTTAAAATTGAGTACATCTGACTAATCAGAAACAGCTGAGAACTACTTTTGGTCCCCTAAAATGGGAGGAATGTGTCTAAAATATGTGTATAAAATATGTATAAAACAATTTGTATAAAAGGGATGTAATTCCTACACATATCACTCCACACTTTTTTTTTATTAAAAGAAACGTATAAATTGGACAATAAATAAATATTCCCACGCCAAATTAAAAAGATCAAATATTCAAATATTACTCAATTGTTCAGTAATATGGTGAAAATTGTTCAGAGCATGATGATTTGAGGGGCTGAATGAACAGCAATTTTCAATTGCAGTGTTTATCTTCCTTTGTTATCACACTTTAGAGCAGAGGTCCTCAATATTATCAAGAAAGGGGCGGTGTAGGAACAGGATTTTTTTCCAATTAAGCTGTTACACACCTGATTCTACATGACATTACATTAATGGCTTATCCAGAGCGACGTACAACAAAGTGCATACCCATAACCAGGGATAAGCGCACTGAAAGACCGAGAGGGAAGTACAATTTAAACTGCTACCTGCACAACAAAGATAAGGACCAGGGCCTATTTGATTTTTTATTTTATTTTATTTTATTTTATTTAAATCGTAATACCGCAACAGGGCGGCACGGATGGTGCAGTGGGTAGCACTGCCACCTCACAGCAAGGAGGTCCTGGTCGGCCCGGTCGGCCGGGGGCCTCTCTGTGTGGACTTTGCATGTTCTCCCCGTGTTTGCGTGCGTTTCCTCTGGGTACTCCGGTTTCCTCCCACAGTCCAAAGACATGCAGGTTAGGCTGATTGGAGAGTCTAAATTGCCCATAGGTATGAGTGTGTGAGTGTGTGAGTGTGTGAGTGTATGAGTGTATGAGTGTATGAGTGTGTGAGTGAATGGTGTGTGTGCCCTGCGATAGACTGGCGACCTGTCCAGGGTGTATTCCTGCCTTTCGCCCAATGTATGCTGGGGTAGGCTCCAGCCCCCTGCGACCCTGTTCAGGATAAGCGGGTTTGGATTATGAATGAATGAATGAATGAATACCGCAACACGCAAATGTATGAACAAACCCCTGATTCTACTAATCAAAGTCCTTAGCAAAGACTGAGGCTTTTGCTAGGGTGTGGGCTTTTGCTTGGGTGAAACAAAAGCTTGCACCCACACCAGTCCTTTTTGGGTAAGATTGGTTTTAGAGCATGGTTGTCACCATATGTGCAGAGTTCGGGAGTAAAACCCGGAACAGCTTGGTTCATTCCATGTTCCTGCTTTGGAAGATTTCTGGGTTTATCCAGCAAAGTCAGCAATCCAGCTTCAGGATATACCCCTGAGTACCTAGTCAAATGTATTAAAAAGAACAGCATATGTAAAGGAAAACCACCCAGCAGAGTTTCTGCAGCCAATTTGCTACCGAGAGACAATTTAAAAATTTGGAGATAAAGAGTTCAGCTGCCTCTTCTTGCTGTGTTGCAGATGTGTACAGCATGTGCGGATGATTGAGTTTAATGACACATAGTGCTATTTCAGATCGGTTAGAATAGTTGTTTGAGGTAACTCATGGGTGGTTGGCTTTGCCATAGTAGGCCATTGTGCTTACTGCAGCCTCATCTAAAGTGCAGTTAAAATATTTATTTTTCTTTCAGAAATGTTGAAACTAACCAGGTGTCTTTATTCTCTGTACCAAACCAGATTCTATCCAATGAAAACTGTCACTGAAGTACCTCTTCGGTAACTAATATGGCACCTTCATGTATAAAACCCAAAATTATGAATTGCTGGTGTTGTAACCATGCTTGGAGTCAAGTTTTAATTTGATTGCTTGTTATGATTAATATTATGCATTGCACCACTCTTCCATAAACTATACAATATTTCAGTTGCCACAACTGCTGTGATTTCCACATTCCACATTTGGATTTTGCGCATAATTTCACGTGCAAACTGACCATCTTCAATTGATACAATTCTTCTTTTACAAATAAAGTGCTCACCCGATGGTTTGTACTTCTGGCAAATTATGGATCATTAATGTATTAATGCTAGGGCATTAGGGAAATGGTACAGCATGTGTATTATTCAGGTATTACATTACATGGCATACATGGTATTATTGTTAATTTACTTTTCAACTCCATTTCACTTTCGTTGGCAAGCAATTGATTGAGGTGTTCCAAAGGTTTAACCTATATTCAGATCTGTTTTTACATCCTGCAGCTGGTTTTATGACATGCACTTGACATGCGGGGTAATCACCATAAATCAACTGAAATAATTATTAATGTAATAAGTTTGGAAAAGAAAAACCCTTATCATTATATATGTTAGAGAGCAAGATGGAGTAGACAGAGGGACATTTTACAACAGTAACCATCCTGTTTCCACTTTAAATAATCTGATATTAGAAGAAGTTACCCCTAGATATTATCCTTTTGACCTGTCCCTGTGTATTAGACATCCTTCATAAGTAGACTGCTTATTTAAAATGTCAAACTGAATGGTTTGAAGAATCCTTTGACAACACTGATTGCCAAGGTGCAAATTATGCATATCAAGCATACCGCCACTAAGTGGCAGCAAAAACATTCCCATAGAACATTCCTTGACATGACTGGTGGTAAAATCTGACAGAAAACAGTTATTTTCTTTGGAGTTTTTTTTTAGAGTAGTACATTCTATTATTTATATGTTTTTATTGTGTTTTGATAAGCCAGAACCATCAACTGTTTTTTTTTCCAGTAATAAGACAAATGTACAGAAGCGAAATGACATAAATATGTTTTTTCCATTCCAACATTTTTTCACTGTTTTTGTTTTCCTTGCCTGGAATGCCAGCGGTGAGTAATACCATTTGGCCAGGTTCCGTTTACCCACTTTTATCTGTAACATTCCTGTGGGTTCTACGGTATTCAGGTACTAGCTGAATGCCAAAGAATTCTTAATACTGCACAAGGGTGTCCACTCCACTCAAACACACACACAGAAAAAAGTAGGAAAAAGATTTCAGGGCCAGCATATCTTTTCTCATTTGACAAAAGAGCTTCTTTATTCACAGGCCTATGCGAACATATACAATTTACCATACATGACCTGATAATACATATCTTGATAAGCTACATACCATTAATAAGCTACATGGAATGTTTTGTCCCACATTACAGTGTCTGTGGGACAACATTGACTGAGGTGGTAAGAGCAGTTTGATCCTGGGTGTGTCCTTGATCAAGACACCTAACCCCAAATTGCTCCTGATGAGCTGGTTGGTGCCTTGCATGGCAGCCAATTGCTGTTGGTGTGTGAGTGCATGTGTCAATGGGTGAATGAGAAGCATTAATTGTACAGCGCTTTGGATAAAGGCACTATATAAATGCAGGCATGTAACAGGGTGGTGGCACTGTATCTGTATCAGAACTTGGCCTTGTGATGGATCTGTCTCTGTATGAGAGCTGTGCCTGATGGTGCTTTCTCTGTAAGAGAACTAGGCCTGGCAATGGAGCTGCCTGTGTATGAGAGCTGTGCCTGGTGGTGCTTTCTCTGTTAGAGAACTGGGCCTGGTGATGGAGCTGTGCCGATATCGGAGCTTGGCCTGGTGATGGTGCTGTCTCTGTATGAGAGCTGTGTCTGTTGGATCTGTCTCTGTATGAGAGCTGTGCCTGGTGATGGAGCTGTCTATGTATGAGAGCTGGGCCTGGTGATGGAGCTGTGTCTGTCAGAGAACTGGGCCTGGTGATGGAGCTGTGTCTGTATGACAGCTGGGCCTGAAACCAGAGCTGTCTCCTTGTAAATGTAGGGCCACACAGTTCAAACAAATGCATTAAATAGAAATGCTGGCTGGAGCAGGCCTGCTATTCAAAAAAGAAATCTGCTCCTCAGATTTCCCAGCGTATGTGGAGGAATTCTGAGCCACTTAGCAGGTGTTGCCTTTTTTTTTTTACCATTCAAGTCACTCTGATTCAGGCAGCTGGGAGACGCATCATATTACCTGGTCACATGACCCCAGGTCTCATGAACTCCATTTCCCTGCAATCACTGCTGTTAGTATCAGCCTACAATGGCAGATCCTCAGAGAAAACTGCAGTTGGCAGGCAGCGACCCCCCCCACCCACACACTATGAATTTGGAAAATAAAAAGGCTTAAACCGAAAGTCCCCCCTTTTGTACTGTATTTCAGATCCTTCAGACAAAATAG
Organism: Conger conger; assembly: GCF_963514075.1. Lineage (NCBI taxonomy): Eukaryota > Metazoa > Chordata > Actinopteri > Anguilliformes > Congridae > Conger > Conger conger. Next base: position 24,009,572 of record NC_083764.1, read on the forward strand.
GCCTCTAACTTGAGATTGTTTAGGCTGAGAGCGCTTTGAACCAGCGCAAGCCTTGCATCAGAGAGGCAGTAGCGTGAAGATGCAATCACTCCTGACAAACACCTCTGTGCTGCTGAAGGCAAAATGTGAAATGAGACAAGATTTTCCTAAGTGTTCCCTCCTTGAGTACCTGACACTAAAGCATCACTGGGCAGAATATTTATCGGTTCAGTAAAGGTCTCTGTCCGAGAATGAATGGGGGTGGAACTTACTCATGTTACAGGGACAGAGACAGAGAGACTGCCCTTTAAAGAAGCAGAAGATATACTTTATTGAACTCTGTGGGGTAATTTGTCCTTTGCAATAGCTACTTAGGAGCAGTGGGCAGCCACCCTGCAGTGCCTGGGGAGCAATTTGGGGTTAAGGGCCTTGCTCAACGGCCCAACAGCTGTGTAGATCTTATTGTGGCTACACCAGTGGTTGAACCACCAACCTTGAGGGGTCCCACTACCTCAGCCACTACACTACAGGCTGCCCCAAAGGGTAAAATTCCATCTGTGTAGAATACACTGGGATTCCCAGAAGGCAGCATCAAGACTGCTTCCCCTAGGCTTGGATTGTGTCACATGATGCCTCTCTGCTTCTTCAGGGCAGGTGACTGGGTTTACGCCTGAGAGACAGAGAGCTGTCTGTATACAGAGCCAGAAACCTAGGGTGAGCCGTAGGGTGAGGGCGAACCGGGATCGACCAACATGTTTGCGCTGCCTGTTCAAACAGGGCGGAAATTAACGGAGCAGCCAATGTTGGGTTTACGAGCACCAGGATGAACATACGGGGCAAAGGAGAGAGAAGAGGCAGATATTCACATAAAGTGATATTGACAGGCAGGGACAAAGAGAGGGAAAGATTAATAGCCAAATAGTCACACATCCAAAAAAAAGAGTTCACACTCAGATTCACCATGTATGCAGCCTGTCCGTGGCAATGTCTGATCTAGGGGGTGCAAAGTTCTTCACTTGGCAGGACAGCTGTCTTCGCATTGTCATGGCTCTTTGTGGACAGGGTAATGTGGGCCTCCAATGTGAATCATGAACTTTGACCCACAAAGACACAAGTCTCTGACTGAATCCAATCCATGACAACACCGACTGTGGCAAGTAGCCCTGTGGGTCAACACATAATTGCCAACTGGGTCACCAAGGTTTGGAAGGGTCCTGCCAGTTACTGTAGGAGTCAATGGGCTTATTCCAATTGCTTCTTTTTTTCTTTTCCTACTCCTAGCTCTTCCCATCAGGAGAGGTTAGAAGAAGAGGCTATAAAAGGAAATCAAGAAAACGTGAATTCGGAAAATGGAAAGTCCATGTCCTTCAAACATCACCTCCAGATGGGGAAAGGTGGATCCACAGGTCGTTTTATATATCATAGATTGGGAGTTCCTAACTTCTACTTCTAGCACCTTGAAGGAACATTTAAGGAATGTCCTTAAAGATGGCGGACCATGAGCAAGTTCCAGGTCAGGAACAAGGAAAATAAGGAGGAGGAGAAAGATTTGCAATTAGAATGAGCCCTAGGTTTTATTATTATATCACTCTCTAGTGACCCCCTCTGGTAAACTGGATGTCAGGGACTGCTTGCCAATAGCCACACATGCACTCTGTGGCTGTGGGCTGTGGTGCGAACCTTTTTCAGGGGGAGAACCACAGAACACTTCACATTTTCAGGGGGAGAACCATGGAACACTCTCTTGTTGGAGCTGCTGCTCAAAAGTGGCTGCAGATATCTAAGGATATGCAAATTAGGGTGGGAGTTGGACATCTCAAGTTCTTTAAAAGAAAGTCAGTCAGTAAATACACTCACCAAGTGCAGGCTGCACCCTTTTGTGGTAGATTTAATCTTTTTAGGTTGAACAGGTTTAAGCTGTGCCATTGTGATTAATTGGGAGTCTATAGTGATGTGACAAATACCATAATCCTGCCAGCTGCCCACAGTACAAGTTAGCTGTCAATATAAAGGCACGTAGGATTTGTCTCAGATCATAATTACTGTAAAGCAGCTCTCTTCACACCATATCTCTCGCACCGTATTCTGCCTCTGCTCAGTAGTGTAAGCGCACATGCCCTACCAGTAGTGTGACTACCTACCTGTCGGGCTGGTGAATTATACTTAGGGGCCCCCTCCCCTTCAATAACATTGCCCACATGCAAAGTTGCAGTGCGCATGCACCAGCCATTCACAACCACAGACAGTAGACAAAGCACAGGGATAAGCGCTAGCCAACAGATAGCAGTAATGTCACTAACAGTCATCACAATATTACATAACTCTTTCTGACTAACAGTAGCCGTAACAGTTGTTTGCAAGGAGCCTTTTATTCCATGTTTAATAGGATTAACAGGCCGATCGGAATAAAAATGCCTCAATTGAAACGAATGATCCTATTCCGATTGAAATTTAAATTAGTTTAAAAAGGTAGTCAAAACCTTTTAACATGAGAATATATGCCATGTAAACACTTAAACTGACTACTTTCTTTGGATGCAATGCATATTCTTTCTGTGCATGTTCGTTCACAGGGTAAGTGACGCCACCAAGTTTCGACCCAGCCGGGGAAAATTGTCAGATTTCTCTGGGTGACTCACTTTTTTCTTATTAAACATTAAAATAAGTAAAAATCATGAAACTCTTTGATGGATGAAAGGCTCGAAAGCAGAATCCATGGAAATATCAGCCAAATAAATGCTGGAAAAGGACTGCTAAAGGGCTAAAAGTGGTCTAAAGAACAACTGGTCTAAATTCCTGGCTGTCATTTTCAATTGAAATTATGCATAACTCACTTAGTCTCTCTTGTCCCATTCTGTTCCTTAAGCAGTTCTCAATAAGTTTTTATGTCACGTTGACCTTTGACCTATTGGATATAAAATGTAATCACTTTATTAGACATTTGTGTGAAATTTTGTCATAGTGTATTAATTCTTGAGTTATGGACAAAAATGTATTTTGTGAGGTCAAAGCGACCTTGACCTTTGACCACAAAATTCTAATCAGTTCATCCTTGAGTCCAAGTGGACGTTTGTACCATATTTGAAGAAATTCCATCAAAGCGTTCCTGAGATATCGCGTTCATGAGAATGACATGAGGTCACAGTGACCTTGACCTTTGACCACCAATATCGAATCCGTTCATCCTTCAGTCTAAGTGGACATTTGTGCCAAATTTGAAGAAATTCCATCAAGGCGTTCCTGAAATATCATGTTCATGAAAATGAAGTGAAGTCAGAGTGACCTTGATCAGTAAAACATAATCAGTTCATCTTTGAGTTCAAGTGGCCATTTGTGCATTTGAAGACATTCCCTGAAGGCATTCCTGAGGTATCTTGTTCCCAAGAATGGGAAGGATGGACTGACGGACAACGGACAATCAACCCAAAAACATAATAAAAAAGGGATCTACCTTTGGTAGCTGCTTTTTCCAGTACCTCCTTTAATATTTCTTTTGCGGTCCACCACTTGTGCTTATATTCAAGTATTCTCTCAATGTATTTTTGCACCGCACCGCCAGTCCCACCCTTAGCACTCTTTAAACTGTTAAACGGTTTTATTTAAACTCTTTTGGTTCACAATGACTTTGCTGTCTTCTGTCCAATAGAAGCCAAATTACACTATTGGTAGGATGACAAATGATACTGATTGCATGAGTATATCTCTCACTCGCTGCCCCCTTCTCCCTTCCCCCATCAAACAAGTGCACTCGCTCCTGAATAGTTGGCGTGCAGAGGCATTTTCGAGACTTTAAAACATAATTACTGGGAGCACTGGCACTTCCTTCCAACAATAATCGCTCCCACACCATATGAGACTACTCTCCAATCTCTCCCTCATATCCCTCTCTCTCTCTCTCTCTCTCTCTCTCTATCTCTCGCTCACACAAACATACACATACACATGTGCACAATTGCACTCACACAGAAGCTGGTCAACTGCGGTGCGGGTTGAATTGTCTACAGAAGTAAGGAGCAGCACAATGAAGTGTTACAGTGGGGGTGATACTGCTAGAAATTACCTAGCATTTACCTAATTACCTAGCATACCTCACCATCTCAACCCAGGTAAGATGGAACTAATCTTCATCCCTGCTCTAACCTCTCCCTTCTCTGATCAGAAAAACAGACACACAGACACAAATAAAGGAAAGCTACAGCTATGTTTGTTATTTTCAAAGTGTGAATTAAGATTGCGAAAATCACACTTGCATGAGTACACAGACCGCAGTAACATCCCCCACTCATGCGTGGAGCTGTGCCATTTTGATTTGTCTCTCAGAAATCTGCCTTGTTTACGCATGCAGATGAGGGAAATTTAACATGTGAAATTTATTCACACACTTTGTGAATAATGGACTCCCTCGTTATCAAAGGAAACTAATCGAGAGAAGTAAATTACAAATCTGATTAACCATGCCAAGGCATATCTTTTTATCCATAAGGCATCCCTGCGTTAGCAGGGTTATAGCATAGGACATTCACTCAATGTACATTTACTTATTCATGCGATTATCTAATCAGCCAGTCATGTGGCAGCAGGGCAACGCATAAAATCACGCAGATACGGGTTATGGGCTTGGGTTACAGACTTGTGGTGAACACAGTGGTACCTATAAAGTAATTAAATGTTGAAAACTTTACTAAGCTTTGAATGGAGTCATGTTTGTGGCACTGGACACTAGATCATGCTGTTACTAGGTACTTTGGTTACCCTCTGTGGGCTAAAGGTGCTGTCACCTGATTGTTATTCACATAGGGATGCTAGCCAATAAAATGCCAATGCCAATAAAAGCAATTTCACAAATGAACGGTGTACTACAACAAAGCTGAATCATTTAATTTGCTTTACTTTGAAAGATTTGAATAAGATCATTTGAAGTCTTCAATTCTGGTGCCAGTGCCATACAGAAGAAGTGGTCTCCACATTCACCAGCAGCCATACCATCATGCCCCCAGGTGATTGCTACACATTGGTGGTGGTTGAAGCAAGTTTCCCCCTCATCACTGTCTCTAGACAAGTGTCCTAAACAGCAGTGCATGAAGAAATGAATCCAACATTCTGCAGAGCAAGTGTATCTGGGTGTGTTTTCACGAGCACATGGCCTGGCTAACGAGTGCCGTCTGCTCTTAATCGGGGAAAATTTACTACACATGTATGTCCACAAGTAGGCAGGGGGTGGGTAAGTTATTTTTTATTGTGTTTCTTTATGTTGTTGCAGCCCTAATGACAAGTCCCTGCAGGCTGAATGTAATATATTCTGGCATTCTCACAGGCTTATGTGCTGCTTTTGTGAGTGGGTAACTAGGTTACACCCGCAAAAGAAGAAAATAATTCTGCTCAACGACTACTGTTTTGGCTGCCCATGTTGAACAGTCCCACCCAGTAAGGGTTTTGGTGCATCTGTTAAACAGGCAGAACATTGTTCAAGCATTGCATTAACCCACTCCACCTTATGTAACCCCTGAAACATTCTGACTGCAGAAATCACACACTGGATGGCAAAAGAATGAATTTACTGTACAAAACAGCCAAAGGACTACAAATGCAATGTTCGTTTGTAATGCAGGTTACTTTGGAATTAAAAATACATCTGCGCTACTTTGCAAAAACCAAAAAATGAGTAAATATCCACAAGTATTTTAGTCTTATATTCAGATTGATTTATTTTACTTAAAAAAATTAATAATAATAATTAAATAAATGTATTTTAAAAATAAGTCAAAATAGACAAGTAAGTAAGGCAGGTTGACCAATTTCACGATTTGCCAATGGGGTATGAAAAGTTCACTTGTCACTCAAACTTGTCAAACAGTAACTTAATAGGTAAGATTTTTGTGTTAAATTATTGCTACAAGACCATTGTAAATCCCTTCCTATCGTTGAAAAAGGCTCACTGACATGTTGACTCACCCTCTGCCCCTGTGTTTATAGTCCTCAAATCCGGGTTTCAAAATATGCAGTTGACAGGCCAGCACTCTGTAACAAAACATTGTATAGCTGTACAATAATTCAAGCTTATTGGTTGAAAATTAGTTCTAATTGCCACAGCCAATGGCGTTTCAACATCAGGGCGTTCACAGAGAAGGGGTAGGATATACAGTGTTGTGGTTTGAGCGTGTTTGTTGCAGCAATTCCTCTCTTAGCCGTTAGAAGTCCAAAATTACCGATTGTATTTAAAATAATTCATTACACATTTTCTACTTGAGAGAAAGAAAAGAGATCTTATTACAAAACTAACGCACTTGTTGAGATCAATAGTAATTTTTTGCCTTGTACTTTAGCCAGAGCAAGGAGTACTGACTGTACTGTAACAGCTCACATTCACCTACAAATCATTGACTGTTTTACTACACAGGTCATGCAGTACTACAGGAAAGAGCTGGAACCAATATTTCACTGATAACAAGTGGTAGCCTGTGGGTAACTGGCATGAAGTTATCGCAAGCTAACGCAGCAATCCTACAGCAGTCTTGGCCAATAACTCAGAAAAAGGTTCTACAATGTCTCCATCCAAGAGAACAACTCATGTAATGCTGTTGGATGGATGCATCATTATGGTACTCTTTGGAATCCCACTTTTGAAAGAGTCATGCTCTGTCGGGAATTTTAGAAAAATAATCTGAAGAATCATTTTGATTTTCTTCTCGCTGGCTAAGAGCAAAATCCTGCCTTCATGTTTAGAGGTTGGGTTTCTGGGGGGCTGATTTCAAAGTGACCGTGAAGAAGTTTGAGAGTGCCGCCATAGACCCACTGGATGGAAAACTGAGGGAACCTTTGTGCGCCCAGATTAACGTGGACCCTTCTTACTCAAACATAGCCAAACAGGAGCATGAATCGCCTTTTGATTACAGTGTTATTTTTTCCTAAATGTATTTAATCTATTTTAAGCACCAAGTGATGTAATTAAAGGGTCCGTAAATGTTTTGAACCTGCACCCTACATAATGCATAAAACCAAGGCTGAGGTGGCAACACAGGAACTTTGGGGATTCAGCTCTCACCTGCTGTCAAACTCTCTTAATTTGGGCTAAAACAAACAACTTAACTAGGACTACAGGGCTCTATTAGATTTTCCATTGAATACTTTGGGTAAAGCCATGTTAGGTTTGATTCCCCCCTAACATGTGATTTTTGTGTTTGGCCTCATAATGGTGAAACTAGATGACTGGTGAGTGGGGGAACGTTGAACGTGGTTCCAGGGGCAATGACACGCCTATGGCAACAGCCTTTTAATGGCAGGGAGGGCAGGACAGAGATTTATACACATGGCTGCTTCTTCAAAGGGGTTTATTGTTCAGACACCCACCAAGCTGAAATCAGGATAAAACACAGAGGGTCTCACAAACCTAATTTCCACAAAAGGAAAAAATAATGCCGTTGAATTTTACCACACTTTTTTGTGTGTTTGAGCTGTTTTTGAGCTTTTCATATTACCAATTTGTGTTCCATACTGAGTAAAACAATTGCAATTTTTGTAAGCCATTTGTACAATTATTTGTGACATGACGTTTGTTTTTGCATAAATATTGGATGACCCTGCTAAGTATTAACAGCGAGCTGATCACAGGAGGCAGATAAGGTGGTGGAATTGGGCTTTGGGGGCAGGGGGTATTTTAGATATTAAAAAAGAAGAGAATGCTGATGTGTGGGCCTTGAAATTTTCAAACATGATTTTACTACTTTTTTAGAAATTTGAAATGTCCTTTGATATTTTCAGGCCAGTCTCATCCCCACCACCTCTTCTGTCAGTTTGGGAGAGTGCTGAGTATTCAGAGGCAGAGTTATAAAGCAGAGTTCTCATCCTGGGTACCGATTTGTCTCCTTCACATTATACCACAGTCTCTTGTGCCTTATTACTTAATTAATATCACCCAAATGTTACCAGTATTATATTCTGCATGATTGGCATTTCAGTCATGATACCAGGATGATGTCAGCTTGCAGCTGGTTCCTCTGTATTTGGTGTTTGACCAGGCGTGGCACCTTTATCAGGCCCTAAGATGTGGAGGGAAGACTGAAAAATCGGTGTCTCTTTGCCACACGGAGACAGGCAGACACTGGTTTGCTCTGAGCCTGCCAAACATTGTCTGGCAGTTGGTGAGAGATTAAAGCCAGAAGAGTCATTAACTTTTAATGAGAGCTTCAAGGCTAGAAGAAATGGTATTTAAGTATGTTACTCATTTCAAACGATCCTGGTGTACCGGCACGTGATAATGCCACTAGCCCTGGGCATGGACTTGTTAAGGGTGCTGTATACCCAAGTGAGAAAATGGAAATACACTCTTCGCCCTGTAGTTCCTTACCTCTGTTTGTTTCTGGATGTTTCTGTTGGTTGCCATTTTATATCAAAACTATTTTCAATCCTACAGCATTAAAACCATTTCGCTTGGGAAACACTGGAAAAATCTATCAACTATGAACTTTTTGAGGACATAATGCAACAGTACTGTGAGGACCCTGAACTTTCTGTAAGAAGGACATAGGAGAGTTTGGTTTGTGGAAACAAGTAGACACACTATACAGTCAAGTTTTTTATGCTGGTTAATATCCATGATTTTCAGATCACAGACATGTAACAATGATCCAATGATCACAATCCATGTTTATGACATACACATGAGCATATTTTTTGAAAAGCAAAAGCCTTTGTTTCTCTCTAGCTATTGACAAAGGCAGCAGCATAATTCACACCCCTCCACAGCATCAACATATGGTCTGAATTCCCATTATGGGTGGTCAGGGAAATAAGGGAGTCATAAATTGTTGGTTATCTCTAGATGAACACATTGATGTTCATCTAGATGTTTTCCCAAACAATATTGAAGTTGTTGAAAAAAAATTTTTCACCTTGAAGATCAATCACATTGATGATCTCCTATATGTATACAGTTAAATGCAGATGTGTAGGGACAATGACAAAATATTTTGTGGTGTACTCCAGCACATTGGACTTGAAATAAATAAATAAACTTTAATTTGACGGTATTCACATCCATACTGGGTGACCCTCGTAAGAATTACAGCCATTTTTACAGCCATGGGACCAAAAGTAATTGGACAAATTATCACAAACTGAAATAAAGTCAATATATTACATATTTTGCCAAATCCTTTGAAATGAAACAATGACAATTTGGATAAAGTACAGATTGTCACCTTTAATTTGAGGATTCCATGTAGGAATTACAGCAACAATGTTACAGCATAATCCTAACCCATTTATCCTGAACAGGGTCGCAGGGGGGCTGGAGCCTATCCCAGCATACATTGGGCGAAAGGCAGGAATACACCCTGGACAGGTCGCCAGTCCATCACAGGGCACATGCACCATTCACTCACACTCATGCCTACAGGCAACTTAGACTCTCCAATCAGCCTAACCTGCATGTCTTTGGACTGTGGGAGGAAACCGGAGTACCGGGAGGAAACCCACGCAAACACAGGGAGAACATGCAAACTTCACACAGAGAGGCCCCGGCCAACCGGGATTCGAACCCACGACCCCCATCCGTGCCGCCAAGTTGTGCTAATGACAGTCATAAGCAAGTCACAGATACCCACTTTAAGCTATTTTTTTTGCCTTGGTTATTTTATATAAATCAAGCGTAAGCTAAGCTTTAGAAAATATCTTCATATCATGTTTAAGCCCAAGAACATTTTATTTATAAATGAGGCCCCTGGTCTGGACGCAACCCTAACCAAAAACTGACTTGAATGGAGCACCTTGTTTGACCTCATCAGTAATATATCCTCGTGTTGGCTTTATTTCAGTTTTAATTTTGCAGGGCAGCAAGCCTGTTCCCATGGAATTTGGTTCTAAGGGAAAATAAATATACTGCAGTGGCATTGCAGAGGTGACATAATGTCGTGAGTGCTGTGCTGTGTGAATGAGTATTTTATCATTTTTAATTGAGTGACTACTGCCTTCACTAGCCCTGCTATGCTTAAAGGGGCAGTTCACCTGAAAATGAAATAAAAGTATGTTTTCACTTACCTAGAGTACTATCTAACCATCTAGATAGTTTTGCTGAGATGTGAATAATTTTTGGATTTGACGACTTTTTGGACACAGTTCACCATGATATAATGGACCTCTCCAGGTCTAATCTTTCATGCTCATCAATGCACTGAAAATGTTATTTCCAAAAATACTGATATAGTTACTCATGGACATGAACAGAGCTCAAGAAATGCACATTTAATCGACAACTAGTTGTCAACTGTCCGCCAAAGCACAGCAGTATTCTGGATGAAGTGCTTCAGGGAATTCTTGCATTGTTTTGATCAGAAACTAGCCAAACTGTGTATCTGTGAGACTTGCATGTGCCTACGTGGACAGTTAACTTGTTTTTTAAAGGATTTTTCCAATTGTTGTTCTATGAGTGTAAATATTCTTGAACCGCCACCTCTGTCTTTTTCCCTCATAAACATATTTTTTGTATGCTGCATCATGTTCTTTTCTATTCATTGTATTATCAGCCTACCTATAAGAATTCATTTTGGATGCAATGTCACTCCAAAGTTTTCCCTCTCTGTTGTATTCCTATGTTGTAATACAGCTACACCCCGTTGACGATTAGGCTACTCAAAAACTAGGCAACTAAGCTGTTTCAACATGGAGGATGTCTAACACAGGTACCTGGAGCATGTGCAATAGTCTTGCGACTCTGGCTCTATATCTCTGGACGCACTCCTGTTAGAGAAGAGTTGGCTACGAGCTAATTTCAATCAAGAGGACACATTTAGGGTTGAATGCAGTTGAAATTGTACTTCCCTCTAGGGACTTTCAGCAAACTTATCCCTGGTTATGGGTATGCACTTTGTTTTACGTCGCTCTGGATAAGAGCGTCTGCCAAATGCCAATAATGTAATGTAATGTAATGAATTCCTCTTGAATTAGTTAATATTTGTGTAGGCTTGTCTATGTGTGTGTGCATAAGTGCCCACGCACGGGTATGTGTGGCTCACCAAGATGAGATGCAATGGTTTTACTACAGGATGTAGAAATGTAATCAAGTATGTGTCCTGGTGGGAGGTTATTCCCGTGGTGACCGCTAGAGGGCCTAGGATCATTGTTATCACCTGTTCCTCATTTGCATTAGGGGAACGACGTCCCAGCAGAGTATTTAAGGCCATTTTGTATGAGCCTCAGTGCTTTTGTGTTACTGTTCGCTCAAACACCAAGCCGGTAAATGCACACGGTAGACTCGAGGTTTGAGTCGGGTACTGTGCAGGTGTGTGTTCACTTCACCAAACTTACAAACATTTATTCTAAAAGGTAGGAAGGCGTTTGGTGTGGTTTTACCGACGCCTTCCCTAAGGGTTTATTTTCGTTTTTTATTTTGGGCTCGTGTGAGCCGGCGGTAGAGGGACGTTGTCCCCGGTAAATGTATCTCGGGTAGCGTTTATTCTGTCGCTTCTAACCGATAAGGCTCTGGCCTGGGCAGACCCGCTGATTAGGGCACAATCCCCAATAATGGACAACTCTCAAGTCCTCATTCAAGAAATGACCAGGGTTTTCGACCACAATATCACGGGCAAGGAGGCGGCGGCCCGCCTAACTTGGATGAGGCAGGGAACGCAGAGTGTCGCGGAATTCTCCGTGGCGTTTCAGGCTCTGGCAGGGGAGATGGGGTGGGCGGATGAGCCACTCATGACACTATTTACAGGCGCCTTGTCAGACCCCGTCAGGGACGCTCTGGCCACGGTAGAGCCACCAGGGGATTTGGGCTCGCTAATATCAACCGCTATCCTGATCGATAACCGGGTACAGGAACGCGAGAGAGCCGGCAGATCAGGCGGGATAAAATGGCCGGTTTTACCTAGTCTGGGCAGAGGTATTGTGGCAGAGGAGAAACAGGGGGCACACCAGGTAGAGGAATCCATGCAGCTGGACGGGACTACGCTGGCGCGGCCCAAGAGGCGCCTCGGTCCATGCTACTTTTGCAAACAAACAGGGCATTTAGTTAAAAACTGTCCAGACCTAAAAGTAAAAGGGCAGTCCCACTAGCGGAGCGGAAGTCGCTAGTGGGACCGGCCGAGGGTTTTAACTTTCGCACTGCTATGCCCGTCGAATTGACGTGGAGATGGGGCGTGGTGGAGGCTGAGGCTTTTATCGATTCAGGGGCAGTGGATAATTTTATGGACCGCCAGTGGGCTGAACAAAAAAAATTGCCGGTTCGGTCTATGCCACAGCCCCAGTCTATCACGGCTCTCGACGGTCGTCCCTTGGGGTCCGGGGTAGTCCGCCACAAGACAGAGCGGTTGATGCGGATCCTGTTTCGGGGCCACCAGGAGCGGATTTATTTTTACCTGGTTGAATCTCCAGCTTATCCGGTAGTCTTAGGGCATGTATGGCTCGTAAAACATCAGCCATCCATCAACTGGGGTAATCGGAGGCATCCGGTCTCTCGGTGGGGTCCGCACTGCACCACTCATTCCGATCAGAGGCATTCGTCCTCGACTCCTCCCAGAGAGACTGACGTAGGGTCCGATTTGGACGAGGAGGAGGCTGGGGAGCACCTGGGTCCTAATTCCAGTGGCCCGGAGGAGCAGGAGGCGAGTCTAGAATGGGACTCAGTTTATGATTGGGAGCGTCCTATTGACGAATGGGAGGGCAGTGAGGGAATTGACTGGGACACACAGAGCCTTTTCCAGACTACAGGCAGTGAGGGTGAGAGTCGGATGGTAGGGGCTATTGAGTTCCCATTGCCCAATAACGTCCCAAGGGAATATAACAGGTTATCAGAGGTATTCAGTAAACAGCGGGCGACCACACTACCTCCACACCGGTCGTACGATTGTGCGATCGACCTGTATCCGGGGACAGTCCCACCTCGTGGTTCACTTTATTCACTGTCTGTGCCAGAAAGCAGAGCCATAGGAGCCGCGGTGGCACAACAGGCTAAGACGCAGCAGACTTGCGGTTGCAGTTTGCTGCAGTTGCACACCGGGGACCAGGGTTCGATTCTCGGTCCTGCCAAAAGCCAAGTTTGGCTGGCTCACGTGGGGCAGCAATAATTGGCTCGCTGCTCCAGAGGGAGGGACTTGGCAGGGTTATTAGATCGCTGCACAATAAGCACCTCGGAATCACGGCAACGGGCACGAGACGAGACGGCTTGAAGAAGGCGTGTCGCTCTCATTCGGGCCGCCGAGGGACGGGGTACAGGCGGTACATTTAATACGACTACCTCCAATTGAATCAGATGAGGTACAATTGGCTACCAAATTGGGAGAAAAAAGGGAAAAATCTAAAAAAAAAAAAAAAGCAGAGCCATGAAGGAGTACATTCATGAGGCTTTAGCCAGCGGGTTTATAAGACCATCCTCGTCACCAGCGGGAGCAGGGTTTTTTTTTTGTTAAAAAGAAAGACGGGAGCTTAAGGCCCTGCATTGACTATCGAGGGCTTAATGCTATCACAATAAAAAATAGATATCCCCTGCCACTTATGAACTCCGCATTCGAGCGCTTACAAACGGCGTCGGTAGTCACTAAGCTGGACCTCCGGAATGCGTACAACTTGGTGCGTATAAAGGAGGGTGATGAGTGGAAAACTGCTTTTAATACTCATTCGGGACACTACGAATACTTAGTGATGCCGTTTGGCCTCACCAACGCCCCCGCGGTATTCCAGGCGTTTGTCAACGATGTGCTCAGGGAGATGCTAGAGAAGTTTGTGTTCGTCTATCTAGACGATATTCTGATCTTCTCTGCCACTCTCTCTGAGCACATTCGTCATGTAAAACTGGTCTTGACACGCTTGTTAGAGGCTCGACTGTTTGGGAAGGCGGAGAAGTGCGTTTTTCACGCAAATTCCGTTTCTTTTCTGGGGTTCATTGTGTCGGCCGGTAAAACGGAGATGGACCCGCAGAAAATTGATGCCGTAAAAAACTGGCCAACCCCGGAGTCTATTAAGCAGATTCCTGGGGTTCGCAAATTTTTTCCGGTGTTTCATTCGTAATTTTAGTACTGTGGTCGCCCCCATTACCGCGCTCACTAAGAAGAGTGTGACGGCGCGATTTGTGTGGACTCCGCGCGGCAGAGGCAGCGTTTGTGGAATTGAAAAGGAGGTTCTATTCAGAACCTATACTTATAACACCTAACCTGTCGCTGCCCTTCATTGTTGAAGTAGACGCTTCAGAGCTGGGGGTGGGGGCTATTCTCTCACAGCGGTCACCAAGCGACCAAAAGGTTCATCCCTGCGCGTATTTCTCCTGGTCGCTGTCCCAGGCCGAGAGGAATTATGACGTTGGGGACAAGGAATTATTGGCTATAAAATTAGCCTTAGAGGAGTGGCGTCATTGGCTGGAAGGGGCGGAACATCCTTTCACTGTGTGGACGGATCATAAAAACCTGGAATACATCCAGACTGCAAAGACACGCAATTCGCGCCAGGCGCGCTGGGCGTTGTTCTTTGCACGCTTTTCGTTCATCGTGACTTACCGGCCAGGTTCCAAAAATGTAAAACCTGACGCCCTTTCGCGAGCCTTTGACAAATCGGACAGGGAGCACACTCCGGAGCCCATTATTGCCAAAGCACAGATCGTGGCGCCAGTCAGTTGGGATATTGAGTCGGCGGTGCAGAAAGCGCTACGCCATGAGCCGGACCCAGGGGGGGGGCCGTCTCACTGTCTCTTTGTGCCCGCTAGAGTTCGGTCTCAGGTGCTACAGTGGGGACATGCCTCACGGCTGGCGGGGCATCCAGGGGCGCACCGCACAAAAGACTTTTTGTCCCGACGGTTCTGGTTGCCCGGTATGGAGAAGGACGTCCAGGAGTTTGTGGCTGCCTGTCCGGGTTGCGGCTCGCAATAAGAACTCCCACCAGGCCCCCTCAGGGCTATTACGGCCACTACCCACCCCGGAAAGACCGTGGAGCCATATCGCTTTAGATTTCATCACAGGATTACCACCCTCCGAAGGCAAGATGGTCATTCTGGTGGTGGTTGATCGCTTCTCTAAGGCAGCGCATTTTGTGGCGCTGCCCAAGTTACCGTCGGCAGCGGAAACTGCGCGGTTAGTAGTCGACCACGTGTTTAGGATACACGGCCTTCCCCAGGATGTGGTGTCTGACCGCGGACCGCAGTTTGCTTCCCATTTCTGGCGTACGTTCTGCTCCCTGGTAGGCGCCTCTCGTCGGGTTTTCACCCGGAGACCAACGGGCAGACAGAACGTACCAACCAGACTCCGGAGAACACGCTCCGGTGTCTGGCCGCGACCAACCCCACATCCTGGAGTCGACAGCTCACGTGGGCCGAATACGCTTATAACACACTATGCAATGCCTCCACGGGTCTCTCGCCTTTCGAGGCACAATTTGGGTACGCTCCACCGCTGTTCCCGGAATTGGAGCGGGGGGCTGAAGTGCCTTCTGCGGAGGCTTTTGTACGACGGTGTCCGGCCACCTGGAGTAAGGTGCGAGCTGCGCTCTTACGGGCCACCGCCACCCAGAAAAGGCTGGCCGATAGGCGTCGTCGGGGCGGCACCATCCTACAGGGTAGGGCAGCGGGTATAGTTGTCCACACGTGATTTGCCATTGCGGGTCGAATCACGTAAGCTCGCTCCTCGCTACGTGGGGCCTTTTTAGGAAAATCAACCCGGTCACGGTGCGCCTCCAGTTACCCAGGTCCATGAAGATCCACCCCACCTTCCATGTCTCTTGCCTCAAACCGGTGTGTACTAGTGTGCTGGCCCCAGCGGAGGTTCCTCCACCACCTCCACGGCTGATTGACGGGGGCCCAGTCTACTCCGTGAGCCGCATTTTGGCAGAGCGCCGCAGAGGCAGAGGCAGGCAGTACCCCATTGACTGGGAGGGTTTCGGGCCGGAGGAGCGCTGTTGGGTCTCCTCTAGGGACATCTTGGACCCGGAACTGATTCGGGAGTTCCACAGGCAGGGGGCTGAGGGAGCGTCTGGGGTCATGGTGGGAGGTTATTCCCATGGTGACCGCTAGAGGGCCTAGGATCATTGTTATCACCTGTTCCTCATTTGAATTAGGGGAATGACCTCCCAGCAGAGTATTTAAGGCCATTTTGTATGAGCCTCAGTGCTTTTGTGTTACTGTTCGCTCTAACACCAAGCCGGTAAATGCACACGGTAGACTTGAGGTTTGAGTCAGGTACTGTGCAGGTGTGTGTTCACTTAACCAAACTTACAAACATTTATTCTAAAAGGTAGGAAGGCGTTTGGTGTGGTTTTACCGACGCCTTCCCTAAGGGTTTATTTTCGTTTTTTATTTTGGGCTCGTATGAGCCGGCGGTAGAGGGACGTTGTCCCCGGTAAATGTATTTTGGTTTGTGTTTATTCCTGAGCTGCGCCTCATGGTTTTTGTTTAGCCTAGGCTGTTTTTGGCTAGGTTGTATTTTTATTTCATTGCCCCTGATTGGGCACTCTGTGCTCGTTATTCAGCACAGTTACTGGTCGGTACACTCGCCCTGTTTTCTAAGGGTCGTTTTATTTTCTTCAGCCATTTTGGGCTCCTTTTCTGTTTCCCTCTTAAGAATCGCCTTCGGGTTTGTTTTTGTTTCTCCCCCCTGTTACGGGAGTTATTCTCATTTTTTTGTCCCACTTATCCCTGTACTCCACCCTGGGATCTAGGAGGGGTTTTATTCAGTCGCACTTGGTCCTCCGTTCAAACCCCACCCTGATAGTATGTTTAAATCCTGAAATCCAACAGTACTGTTGTTGTAGCTTCAGGAAAACCTGAAGCATGTCCTCCACAAATATTCAGCTGTATAAATTAGATCTGTTTACAAATCTAAGCACAGTGAATATGCTTGCATAAACTGATACCTAAAAATGCTAAACATCTTGAGCCTGCAAATAGTACCGGAACTGATGAACTAGTTCAGCAGTCTCAGTCTTACTGACTGAGGGCTGATAATAAGTGAAGGTAGGGCCGTATTATCGGCAGCATTAGCTCAGGAGGTAAGAGCGGTCATCTGGCAGTCAGAGGGTCTGATCCCCCTTCCTGGGTGTGTCGAAGTGTCCCTGAGCAAGTCACCTAACTCGCAATTGCTCCCGATGAGCTGGTTGGTACCTTGCATGACAGCCAGTCGCCATGAGTGTGCGTGTGAGTGGTTGAATGAGAGGCATCAATTGTAAAGGGCTTCAGATAAAAACGCTATATAAATGCAGTCCATTTACCATTTGAAAAGGAATGTCATTTAGGATTATCATGGAGGATTAGGGCATGTCAGTCTTAAGAGTGGACAATAGGTCCAAGCCTGTTAAACAAAATGAAACCTGACCTGCAAGCTATTTAGATCACAGTGTGTATGATGCTCAGGGATGACAGCCCTGGTTTCTAGCTGGCCCTCAAACCCTTTATTCAAAGCCATCAATCATTTGCTTTAA
Source organism: Conger conger (assembly GCF_963514075.1). Taxonomy (NCBI): domain Eukaryota; kingdom Metazoa; phylum Chordata; class Actinopteri; order Anguilliformes; family Congridae; genus Conger; species Conger conger. Next base: position 24,026,942 of record NC_083764.1, read on the forward strand.
TGCGTGCAATGGAAGAGGGCCTGGATGCCTTTGGGGATATAAAAAGTGCCATTTACTTAGTGGTGGTTTTTCAAGGGGCATTAAATGTTATAGTCTTCCAGGTATTGGGGGTGGGGTGGGGGTGTGGAAGAGTTGAAGGGTTGAGCATAACTCCCAAGAAATGAATCTGAGAGCCCCTGCCCTGAAAAATAGCATCTATATTTTTCAACTCAGCCTTTTTAACTGCCTTTTTGTTATAGGACCATAACTCCTCCATTTTAGGTAGCCAGACAGACTTTTGAAAATGAAAAAAAGATGATCAAATATGAACAATAAAATAATTGCAGTGATTGACACAACAGAACAGGTTTTTGAAGGTCTAAAAGAAAGAATTAAACAATTAAAGAAACCCCTCATCATTAAATTAAAAACAGCTTTCATGATGGTCCTTTAAAGTTTCACGGTGAAAGAATACTAAACAGTATACTAAACATGACCATTGTTTTGTAGAAGACTTCATCCTATAAAAACATCTCAAATAATATTGAAAGCACTGTTTATTGTGGTTGCAAGAAACCCTTGGGCTCTTCCAAACTCACAGCAGTACCTGGTAGGCACAGGCTGCTTTCTTTGTCCCTCGGTTTTTCCTCCTTGTTGGATATGCCATTATAATAAAGGCTTTTTAAAGTAATTTTGCGATATCATCCAAAGTGCCTTGGACTCGTCGATGGGGAAGCACAATTACAATTAAGCGCTGAGCGCTGAACTGTGGAATTCCATGGGGAGTCATTCTTCTGCAGATTGCCGCAGAAATGGTTGAACAGTTTCACTCCATATACTGTAGATGGCACTAGTCTACCACAATCAGTCACTGTGATGCCTGGAAGCCAGCGGGTTTTAGAGCTAGAGAGCGGCAGATTAGCAAACAAGTTTGATAGATTTTATCAAAATACATTAAAGAAAAACATAACAGTGCAAAACTGTAGTCGTTGTGCTTCAGGTGCTGTTTGCAACATCGTGAGCTAACACAGTCTTCCGAACAAAGGTTTGGTCGTTTTTTGTCGTTTTCTGCATAATTATTGGTCCAATTAACATGAATTCACTTCTTATTTGTCTGGGATAGCCAATAAGCAACCATAATCATAAACCACATTCCTCAGGAGAAAAAACTACCATTGAACGGACATTAAGTTCTGGTGGAAGCAGCCGATGACCCATGTTCTGTTCAGAATACAGTGAATGTACGTTACTGCCCAAATAGCCTACAGGAATTAAAAAACGTGTTTCTTACAGGGTATGTTATAAGATATGCCTGGGTGACTTGTAAAAGCGACATCAGATACACGAACAGTGTAGCATAAATTGTGTTTTTTCAATTCCCCCCATTTTTAGTGCTTTTTGGGCATGGTAGGAAAATAACAGGTACAGAGTCAGATACGGGATTGACTATTAGAAATGGGTAAAGGTAGCTAGAGTAGGCCTGCATGGCGGAATAAACTAATGGGTATCACTCGACAAAGAGAGAAGCGTAGCATCAACTCAAAGTATTACAATACATGGTTAGTGGGTTATTAGAACTACCAGCTACGTTAGTTAGGAGTTCTGAGTGAGAGTGCTAAAGTTAGTTCTGATGAGCAGTTCTCAGTAAGAGTGTTAAAGTTAGCTGTGAGAAAAGAGAGATAAGCTAAACACTAGCTATACGTGGAATGTTTGTTTAGTCTTACTGAATAAGTCTTGCTGGACCCAAAAGGATGTGCTGTCCTTGTAGAAGGGGTATTGGTGCTGTGAATCAATGAGCTGGGTAGGTGCGCAAAGCTGGGGTGTTTCTGTGTGGAAGAATTTGTAGTGGTGAGCTGATTTGTGTACACCAATTTCAACTGAATAGGCCACTTTAAGTTACCCCAAGGTAAGCTAAGTGTGTCTGGAAGGCCTAGTGGTGCGTTGTGGAGAACTCAGCCTCTGTCCAAGTGTCGGAGGCAGGGCAAAGCAGTTGCAGGAGCCGGAGGCCAGAGGCAAGAGGCTGAAGAGGTAAGAAGAGGGGTAGAAGAGGGCGAACAATGCGATTGTCCTAGCTCTTATACTGTGAAAGTTTATTGCTCCTGCTGTTCAGTATTGGCTAAAGTGTAACTAGGGAAGTGATTACACGGTCCCTACAGAGGTAAGGGTTGCCACGACTGAGCTGTATCCGTAGATGAATCCAATAGAAAATGGCAAAGCCTAAGAAACATTGCAGTTCTTCGCGGTTAGTTGAGGTCAATCCACAACTGCCTTGGTCTTCTTCTTGGTCCATTTCGAGCTGTCCCCTGGAGACCACAAAACCCAGGAATTGAACAGTTGTAGAACTGGTTGAAACACTTTGCTGCTTTGACAAACAGCTGATTTTCTAGTAGGCGCTAGAACTTGTCAAACACAATGGACACAATGTTCCTTGAGGGAAGGAGAGAAGATCAGGATGTCCCACAGAATATCGTTCACCACGGCCAGAGCATTGGTCAACCCAAACGGCATCACCAGGTATACGTAGTGACCACTGAGGGTATCTTCCACTTGTCCCCTTCTCCCCAAAGAAGAGTCCCAAAAGGGCAAAGCAGGAAAAAAGAGGAGCAAATGAGACTGGAAGCCAGAGTCCCAGTGATGTATTTCTCCATGGCCACAGTTTCAGGTGCAGACAGAGAGTAGAGCCAGCCCCTGGGCGGCATGGTACCTGGGGGTAGGTCAATGGGGTAGTCGTAGCAGCGATGAGGCAGTAGACAGCAGGCTCGGGACTTGTTGAAGACCTTGTGGAGGTCACAGTACGTATGTTTGTTTGGTCGGTGGACGCCTCCATGACGTGGGAAACAGGAGCAAAACGGCCAGAGGCCAAATGGAGGCAGGACACGTGACAGCCAATTGTCCCCTGGACCCAATCAATCTACAGGTTGTGGCGGAGAAGCCAGGGTCTCAGTACCACGGGAATGTGAGGGGACTTCATGATGTAAAAGGCCACCTCTTTACGATAGTTTCCAGAGACCAGGATTTCCATGGGGGCAGCGACGTAGTCGACATCAGCCAGGGGAACACTTGTAAGTGCGATGGCCCGGAGAGCTATCAACCAGACAAGAAGTAGGAATCTTCAGTCGGCTGACCAAGGTAGAGCACATGAAGTAGGCATCAGCCCCAGAGTCGATCACAACCCGTATCTGCTGCTGGGCTCCTTTCCAGGACACCACGGGAGAGGTGGAGGAGGTTGAATCCAAACTTAACCAACAAATAACAGTGTTTACCATTCATTAACAAAATTGCAGCAGCCGGCCATAAATTTAATTAGGAACTAACGTTAATTGTATTGTATTGTGATTTGTGGCCTACAATGATTAGTAAATTTGATCAGCTGATGTCCTAACAACAACATACATGTAGGCCTATTTGGGAAACAATTATTTGAATTTGTTAACCAATGATTTAGCAAGTGAAGAAAAATATTGGTAAATATAATTTTATAGACTATTTTTGTGTACGCTTTATATTTATATAATTATTTTGGAGACAATAATAACTCCATAATGTAACCTACCTTGAAGTTTTGTCCTGATTTCAAGCTTTTGTTGTTCTTAGCTTTGTTAAATCATGAAATCATTTGCTGTAAAATATCACTAGCCTATTAATTATTATCTTTTTTTTTTACAACACAGCGACCTACAGAATCCTACATCTGTACTTTTCGTTAGCCTCTGTACAGCTGCTTGTCTTTTTCTATTTGCACCTGGCATCAACCAGAAATCTAACACGAATAGCCATTTCAATTCTTTGACTGCTCCTAGGTTTAATTCATCTCCACTGCAATACCTATTCCTACTTTTTCAGCATCGGGCAGAGAACCATGCATGATTCTGCCAGACACTGCATCATCTTGAATAGAAGCATTGACAGTACACCAGAATTCCAGAGCTCTGATGAACGCGGCTTGATTCATTTCACAGTTTTGTTTGTGATTTTGGCTCCGTATTGTGATGTTACTCACTGTTCCTGGAAAGGAAGGGAAAGCATTATTACAGCTGCCATGACAAGACCAATCAGAGAACAGACGGTCACAGTGATTTCCACCGCACCACATGCATTTTCCCAATCTCACAGAAGCAAACCGGATTACCTCTGTATCTTGCAGAGGAATGGCGTCATCAACTGAAATGTTGATTTACTCCTTATTATTGCAGCACTTATCTTGAGTATAAAACAACGATCTGCACTGCAGTGATAGGATGTTTCTCAGAGAGGTAAGTACTTCCACAGATATGTAGTCTTTCCACCCTCCTAAAAGCTGTAAACCTCTGTATTTCGGTTGACCATGTACAGGTATTGCATAAAATCCTTATGTACTCTGTAGTGCTCAGTCTGATGGGTTTTTTTTGCCTTCAACCATAATATTTTTCCAGTGAGAACAGATTGAAAATGTGTTGTGGCAAATGGTGTCAATTATTTTCCAAGACTAGGGAGGATGTATAACACATTAAACAAAATGTTCTGTTTCCCAAAGACATTCAAGCCTGCTGTCTCCATTTACACATGATTTCATCAGAGAGCATATGCATTTATGAGGCTTAGTCTATGTATTTTATTGTCATATGTCAGCATGACATATGTGAGCATGCTACACCAAGCACATGCATTGAATATCTTTGGTTTCCACTAAGGTCCCTGCTGGACCATGCAACTACAACTCATTACTCATAACATAGACTAGTTTGATCTATGTTATAGATAGCCATGATATTCTACAACTATGGATTATACTTCTGCATAGATGGATCTGTGTGTGAAATGCTAGCTTTTTTCATGACACCTACTTAAGGAAATAAGGTGGCATTCCATCACTTCCTATTTCACTAGAGTATAAAATTAGGTAACAAGCATGCAAAATCCCTTTGTCAACCATCAGCATGGGAAAATCCAAAATACTTTTAATTCAGAAAACACAGATGGTAATGGACCATCACACATGGATAATGGGTACAAAAACAAATACATCAATGGTTAAACATACCACTTAGCACTGTAATGGCATAAAGCAAATGGAATGGTTGCAAAGTTTCCAGGAAGAGAACAGTGCATATCAACATGTTAAGATGGTGAGAGAGGCCATAAATAACCCAGTTAGGATCGCAGTTTAAGAATTGCATCTTGGGGTCACCAAGTGTAAAAACAATAGGTAAGATTTATGTGTTAAAACTTTGTTACAGGACCATTGTATCCATTCCTATCATTGAAAAGGCTCTCTGAAATGTTGACTCAACCTCTGCCTGTGTTTACAGTCCTTAAATTTGGGTTTTAAAATATAAAGTTGACAGACCGACATTCTGTACCAATACATTGTAGTATAATTCATGCTCATTGGTTGAAAATTGATTATAATTGCCACAGCCAATGGGGTGGGTGCTTAATCTGAAACATGCACAAGCATAAACCTTGCCCATCGACAATGTCGGAGTCAACCAGCAAGTGATCCTTAGATCCTACATCAACTGTGGTTAAACCAAAGAAAACGAAACCTATTTGTCGTCTGCATAGCGACAAATCTCAGGGCATTTTTAGCTAAAACTATTTGTCTCAAACTGTAAATTACAGTTGCATCTTTTTTGGTAGACTATAATATTTTACTTATACAGCCAGCTAGTTACATAGACAAATAAATAGCTTGCTTATAATATAGTCGGTTAGCTATAGTTAAAACTTCAAAAAGACGAAGTCAACATTTTGTAAAGTCAGCATCAAGTCAGCATCAAGTCACCCGTTCGGCGAACATTTACGAAAAGACGGCAGGCTCTGTCGATGTTTGTCACTGTTTTCACCAAGATCCCTGCTGTGCACTGAACAGTGCATGAAAACCTGGAGTGAGTGGGGTGTTGGGGTTTCAACGTCAGCGCGTTCACAGAGAAGGTGGAGGGATACACAGTGTTGTGGTTTGAGGGTTGCTGCAATTCCTCTCTTGACCATTAGGAATCCGAAATTACCGATTGTACCTTTAAATCCCACATAAAAGCTGTGGTCTGAACTGAAGAGGTGGGCATCAATGGATATCAATGATTCTGAAATGTTCTGCTTAGAGGAATGGTCAAAAATCTATCCGAATGTGCTTTCTAACCTCATTACAAATTATAGGAAGAGACTCATGTCTCATCATTGCCAGGGGTATGTGCACAAAGTATTAAACCATGGGTGCCAATAATTGCGGAACCTTTGGGGGAATATTGTTTTATTTTTTTTTATTTAAGACATTGTTTGATTCCATTGAATCATTAATAAAGTACACTGTTGGAAAATTTAACTTATGTCAATAACTTAGCTAATGTGATGTGCTTGCTTTGAAGATTAACCCTGCTTTCTCACTGACCCTTATAAGGAAATTTAATTTAATCTTCACTTGGTGATGTGGTTGGGTTTTCTACTCTCCCACCTCACCGTGGTTTTACTGATCCTGAAGGGAAACCCTGATTCTGTTTGAGTAAAAACATCCAGGCGAATGTGATCCTAGGGACAGGATGACGGAATAGACCGGAAGTGGGAGCACTCCGCTAAACCACAAATGGGCCATTGCCATGACATTGTCTCTGATGGCCACAGCTGTAACAGTGACCGTGGCTCTGAGCGTACAACATGCTACAGCGACCGTACCTTGGACAGGACCATAACATTGACATTGATTTTATAGGGCCATAACAGCAATTATGTATCAGATCATACAGCACCATTAAGGTGACTGCGTCTCGGATTTTATGTGAACATAACAGCGACTGTGTTTTAGACAGCATAGGGCCATTTAGTCACAAATTAAAGAAGGCTTTATTACTTTGCAAAATACTTTCCAATAGTCTCCTTCCATGCTATTTTTTTGAGCATTCTAACAGGAGCATTTAAGGCAATATCCATCCCCAACTCCAGGTCCCTCGTCCCATTTTTCCAGATGTGAGATGTGTGCAGAAAGCAGCGTCACTGTAGCCGTGGGTTTTATTGAGTCAGAAGGATCTCACGCCCCGCGATGCGCTCACTCAGCACTAACAGCATCTCGCTCCACCGTCTTTATTTTCCCAACAGCAGCAAATAAACACCATGCCACTGAAACCTTGTGACCCCAAACCGTGTAGCAAGCCAAACACTGCTCATTGTACCATCGGGGTGATTTTTATTGCTTCCTTGAGGCAACTGGATTTAGTGTACTGTACAAATACAACATATTAGAAAATAATGATATCACTTTTCAGGCTTGCAAAGCATCATATTTGAGTAAGTTGTTTTTCTTCTTTCCTTGACAGTTCTGTAGCCAATGTCTCTTTACATTCCACACTGAAACGTTCGCTAAAAACCTCCAGGGGTTCCCTAACTTGGGCCAGGGGCCCGTCTGTCTATGCTGGGTTTTTATTCCAACTACAATTACATTCTCTGAATTGTTAAAAAGCTGTTAAATGTTCTTAATGAGACAATTTTGATTACTGATGTCTGATTTACACTCTTAATTAAGTTCACTGCAGCCCTGGTTCTGGACTGTTCTGATTGGGGGGGAAGACACAGATTTTAGGGGGGCACGTTTTATTCAGGGCACAGTTTTGGTTCTGCACTCCAGCACATTGAATTTGAAATGAAACAATGAATATGAGGTTACTATGAAAAAATGCTCTGATTTGAGGGTATATACATCCATCTTTATACTTGTCCGTCTTTATTTTATACGTAATGACCCTCCCCCCTTCCCGTCTGTCTAGTAATAATACTGGTCTAACGATTTTACTTTTATGCCAATAGGCCTTGGAAGTCTGACGTAACCCAGAGCAAATCAGTTGCCCGTATATGGATTTCCGGATCAAAGCGGAATTTCTCTATGGCAGAAATTAATGGGCGTGTCACATAACTGTTTCTGTCACAGTGATTTAAGACGACGTTTAATATTTGGATGTTTTTATCCGGACTAATTTTTTTCTTAAGCGGTACTGGGTCCACTGAATTCCGATGCCGCTTTCCAACTGAAATAACTATTTTGGGTGCCAAATGCTGAGACTACAGCATATCTTTTATGCGTCACGGCTTGTGGTTATACTATAAAAATGAATGAAATGGATGAAAAGCATTTTTTTTTCTTATACAAAGAAATGTCCAAATGTCTCAATTTATTTTAAAGGATTTTTAAAAACTGATCCGGAAGTCCGAAAAATTCTAATGAACCTTTGGAGGCCTAGGCTGCAGTGGAGCAAAGGAGTGACTGAGGGGGAGCGAATACAATTTGGACAAGCTTTTTGGCTTTGCCATCATCAAAGTTGATGTCCTGTGTTGAGGAAATAGCCGTATCATAATCATTAATTTGTTGCCACACATTCCCATAGCCAATCAGAGATTATATTCATGGTCAGCCCTGTCAGAGGTAAACTTCAAAGGTGTGTGTGACTCAATTGGGGTGGCCAAGGAAACTTCAAGCTGGCGCCTTTCATACTATTAAGATTCCAGATCTTAAAAAAAGGTTAATTCGCCTACAGTCACTATTTTGTGGATTCCAGATCAGCCCATACCAGAATAAAGCGGAAGCCAGAGTGTAAATGCTGTCTTCATAACTTGGTTTAATTACTGGTTGACCTAGTGCTCATTAATAGGCAGTTTTTATTTAGTAGCTATTATATTTACTTCAAAAAGACATTCAAAATTAAAATGCTTAAGTATCACCCTTTTTCTTGATGCAAGATCCATCCATCCATCCATTATCTGAACCCGCTTATCCTGAACAGGGTCGCTGGAGCCTATGCCAGCATACCTTGGGCGAAAGGCAGGAATACACCCTGGACAGGTCGCCAGTCCATCACAGGGCACACACACCATTCACACACCATTCACACACCATTCACACACCATTCACTCACACTCATACCTACGGGCAATTTAGACTCTCCAATCAGCCTAACATGCATGTCTTTGGACTGTGGGAGGAAACCGGAGTACCCGGAGGAAACCCACGCAGGCACGGGGAGAACATGCAAACTCCGCACAGAGAGGCCCCGGCCGATGGAGATTCGAACCCAGGACCTCCTTGCTGTGAGGCGGCAGTGCTACCCACTGCACCATCTGTGCCGCCCTTGACACAAGATCCATCCATCCATTATCTGAACCCGCTTATCCTGGGGGGCTGGAGCCCAGCATACATTGGGCGAAAGGCAGGAATACACCCTGGACAGGTCGCCAGTCCATCGCAGGGCACACACCCCATTCACTCAGACACCATCAGGGATCTTGGTGAAGGAATACTTAACAATATTCCATGTATCACAGCTGGTTATTAATATAATTAAAAACTTACAAACTAAATTATCAAACTGTATATATAATTTTCGCTAAATTATATACATGGTTTGTGATATCAGATTGTGGTATAACACCATGTCCCGCTACGCCACCTAGCAATAGCTACGCCTTCTTTGGCATGTCTGGTTTTATTTACATTATATTAATATCTTTGTCATGGTGCCTTAAATGACTTTGCAATCAGGGTTGATTTGCCTGAAGAACCACCACATTCACTATTTTCTCTGACATTTTCAATAAAAGCACACCAACAAGCAAAACACACCAACACACAAAGAAAGAAGCACAGCTTCACAGTAAACGAAATAGAGATATTGTTACAGGACATGATGCTGAATAAAGAAACATTATTGTCCAGTTTTAGGACTATGGTGTCCAACAAAACACAGAAAGAACTATGGTTAAACATCGCTCCAGCCCACAGAAAGAGTGGGAAATCATCCATTTATAAACATCATATGTTCAATAAAGTGCAACATGCATCCTTTGTAATGTACAATTTTATTAATTGCATGAAAACAATCCCATTAATGTGGTATTTTAGTAATATTATTAGCCAACTACAACTGTAGAATTATTAGTGTACATATTGCTAAACAGATTGGGATATAACTAAGAGCAACAGCTGATTTCAGAGGTTTGCGGTCGTAAAAGTGGTGGCCACTAGCGCAATAAGCTGACACCATCGATAAGGTATAGCTAAGAGTGGTCCAGACCAACCTTATGAAAGTACCACTTACAGAAGGTATACTTAGCTAAGAATGTTTCGGGAAACATGCTGAAACATTAAGGTAGAGTTGAAGGTATAACTTACGAACAACATAGCATTATGAAGGCCTTCGGGAAACGCAGCCCTGGTCTCTTCTGAAAGATAACCCTCAGGGGTTTGTTTTCCAAGACTTACTTACATAATTACTCCTAATATTACTAAAGTTACAGAAGCTCAAACAGTGGAAGTGGAAGCTTTTTCTCTCACTGAAAAGATTTTCTGTTTTTGACTGGATACAGATTATTGTAGCTGTGGCTGGTGCACTTAGGAACACAATGGAGCCAAGTCACAAGCAAATCCTGGACAAAAATACTGGACAAATCCCCGTTCAAAGGAAAATATCTACAAAAACGTTTATTGATATAATTTTTTGTAATATATGCCAAGGTAGCTTTCCAAAAAGACTAAACTATACAACACTTTATCCTGAAGAAATGGATTTGCACTTCCACCCGCCTGTCACCTTCCCGTAACTTTCTGTCCCAAACTCCATGTCCTTGCAGCTATCCTCAGACAGCAACAGGTCAAGACGATCATAAGAACAATAATCACAATAATACCATCTTGTATACTAATATATTCACTGATGTCCATTTATTGAAGTGTTTGTCAAATACCCAACCCCATCAACAAATCAAACACATTGCATAATTTCACATGCTATTTATTATTCAAAACAGGCTGGCTCCTTATTTATAAGCATACTGAATAATAATAAAATATTCTGAGAATGTATTTAGATGCCCTCTATTGTGTTATCAACTGTGTTTTCACTGTCTTCCTCATAAATATTCACTCAGACGAGCGATTCATTGGAACTCCTCCAAAGGAAGTTCTCTATTTAGATGTAGGCATTGCAAAATTCATTTTTGTAGAATGTCAAATACAACAGACAATAACGCGCAGTTATTGAAAATGCTACAGTTGCAGTAAAATGCAGTGTTGTTTTATGCAAGCCTAACAAATGATACACCATTGGAAATGTAATGCCATTCTATCAAATGTTTTTTTAATCGTCGCTTCAATAACATGCCCGTAGTCAGTTCTTTGATGAGCTGAAGTTTTACTGAATTTTCATACACACTTTTCTTCCACGTTTCTCCAAATTTTGTGGATGAGAAACTATTATGCATTTGGTCCGCTGGACACTTACCGTGAAAAGGACACTGACATTACCTTATTTCTTGTAGTATGTGGATGGTGAGTTCCCCCCACACTTGTTTTACCACCCACAAAATAAGGAACTGTTGTCAATAAAGCAATGGCATCTAAAAGGTACAATAGGCAATTTCGGACTCGTAACGGCCAAGAGAGGAATTGTAGCAACAAACACCCTCAAACCACAACATATACTGTAGTGATGAGAATGATCGTTCATTTAGCTGAGCTGGATCTTTTGGCTCAGTTTGTTCAAAAGATTTGTTCGCTTGACTCGCTTGTTCATTCACTTACAGTGCATCCGGAAAGTATTCACAGCGCTTCACTTTTTCCACATTTTGTTATGTTACAGCCTTATTGCAAAATTGATTAAATTCATTTTTTTTCCCTCCAAATTCTACACACAATACCCCATCATGACAATGTGAAAAAAGTTTTTTTGAGATTTTTGCAAATTTATAAAAAATAAAAAACTGAAATCACATGTACATAAGTATTCACAGCCTTTGCCATGAAGCTCAAAATTGAGCTCAGGTGCATCCTGTTTCCACTGATCAACCTTGAGATGTTTCTACAGCTTAATTGGGGTCCACCTGTGGTTGATTGGACATGATTTGGAAAGGCACACACCTGTCTATATAAGGTCCCACAGTTGACAGTGCATGTCGGAGCACAAACCAAGCATGAAGTCAAAGGAATTGTCTGTAGACCGCCGAGACAGGATTGTCTCGAGGCACAAATCTGGGGAAGGGTACAGAAAAATTTCTGCTTCTTTGAAGGTCCCAATGAGCACAGGTCGGAACCACTAGGACTCTTCCTAGAGCTGGCCGCCTGTCTAAACTGAGCAATCGGGGGAGAAGGGCCTTAGTCAGGGAGGTGACCAAGAACCCGATGGTCACTCTGTCAGAGCTCCAGCGTTCCTCTGTGGAGAGAGGAGAACCTTCCAGAAGGACAACCATCTCTGCAGCAATCAACCAATCAGGCCTGTATGGTAGAGTGGCCAGACGGAAGCCACTCCTTAGTAAAAGGCACATGGCAGCCCGGCTGGAGTTTGCCAAAAGGCACCTGAAGGACTCTCAGACCATGAGAAACAAAATTCTCTGGTCTGATGAGACAAAGATTGAACTCTTTGGCGTGAATGCCAGGCGTCATGTTTGGAGGAAACCAGGCACCGCTCATCACCTGGCCAATACCATCCCTACAGTGAAGCATGGTGGTGGCAGCATCATGCTGTGGGGATGTTTTTCAGCGGCAGGAACTGGGAGACTAGTCAGGATTGAGGGAAAGATGAATGCAGCAATGTACAGAGACGTCCTGGATGAAAACCTGCTCTAGAGCGCTCTTGACTTCAGACTGGGGTGACGGTTCATCTTTCAGCAGGACAACGATCCTAAGCACACAGACAAGATATCAAAGGAATTGCTTCAGGACAACTCTGTGAATGTCCTTGAGTGGCCCAGCCAGAGCCCAGACTTGAACCAATTGAACATCTCTGGAGAGATCTGAAAATGGCTGTGCACCGATGCTCCCCATCCAACCTGATGGAGCTTGAGTGGTGCTGCAAAAGGAATGTGCGAAACTGCCCAAAGATAGGTGTGCCAAGCTTGTGGCATCATATTCAAAAAGACTTGAGGCTGTAATTGCTGCCAAAGGTGCATCAAACAAAGTACTGAGCAAAGGCTGTGAATACTTATGTACATGTGATTTCTTAGTTTTTTATTTTTAATAAATTAGCAAAAATTTCAAAAACTTCTTTCATGTTGTCATTATGGGGTGTTGTGTGTAGAATTTTGAGGAAAAAAATGAATTCATTCCATTTTGGAATAAGGCTGTAATATAACAAAATGTGGGAAAAGTGAAGTGCTGTGAATACAATTTCAGTGATGGCGTGAAATTTTGGCAGCTACACTACACATCAGAATTAGCCCCCACGCAATTGGCTGTGGCAATTAGAACCATTTTTCAACCAATGAGGCTGAATTACACAGCTGTGCAATGTTTTGGTACTGACTGACGGCCCATCAACTGTATATTTTCAAACCAGTATTTAAGGACTATAAACACAGGCAGAGGGTGAGTTAACATGTCAGTGAGCCTTTAGGAAGGTATTTACAATGGTCTTGCAACAATGCTTTAACAAAATAATCTTACCTATTGTCCCTTCAAAATAGGTTACAAAGATAGAATCGTGAGGTTTAACGAAAATTGGGACCTGAAAAAAGGAATGAATGCCAAAAACTGGGTTAATGATAACATTGAACACATCATTTTTCAGTGTTGATTGGCTAAGAAACATGTGACGTGAAACTTGACATCAGTTGAGTTCCTTTTAAGAGTCCATCGAATAAGTGTGTTTGGTATATCCATGTAATGAGAGAACGTTCTATGATTAACAACCTTGTTAACACATGTTAATCTGACGAGGAAAAGAAGCATGGTGGCAGGGATACTGGAAGACCCCATAAATTAATCTGAAGATCTAATGTCAGGATACCCACCCCTGGACCCCTTGATGGTTGAACCTGTAGTGGTGCCCCAACTCCATAGCACTGAATCCCTGTAGCAAACTTTTATCTATTAGAAAGATGGCACTGTTGAAAATCTGGGAGAGAAAGAAGCATGGTGGCAGGGATACTGGAAGACCCTATAAATACAGCTGGGAGGAGGTGGTCTCTTGGAGGAAAAGAAGGGGGTGGAGAGGGTGGTATTATATTGTTAAAAGAGTGAAGTGCAGTGGGGGTTGTTTGCTCTTAACAGCCCCCAAGGGAGCTTGCTGACAGGCAGTTGTTCCTTGGGCTGGTGGTTGTAAATGGAAGAATATAGAGTTATGACACAGGTTGGACCTACACCCATTTGTTCCATATCCCTTGAACTGATCCACTGTAATGTTTTTCCATGTATCACAACCTAAGCAGCTTTGGATAGGTTTTTTGTCTTTATTTCCAAATAATGGGGGGAGATGGGTGCAGAATATATGGATATTATTAGAGAGAATCGTAATTGCACATGTGAGTTTTGACAAGACTGGAATGGGGAGGAGCGTTTTACCTTCTGCAAGAGCTCAGGGAGGGATCTTAACACCTTATAATAGATGTGGAGGGAGAAGCACATGCAGTACACCTGGATCAAAGTATCTGGGGACTTGGTGAGTGGTTAGCCTTGGTTTTACCTGCCAAGGCATATGAGCAATATGGTAATAAAAGCGACGGTCTCTCCATGCACTTTTTCTGATCATCACCTAGTTGGAAATGTGTGTTTTTTTGGGAAGAATGGAGTTGTGGGAAGCAACTAGTTGAATAAAGCAGTGGTACGAGAATGAAAAGGCTCAGATAAAAATATTTGGTCAGCAGTTTACAGCATTTTCCACTGGAATGTTAAAAAGGGTGGTGGGAGAACTGGAACTTTGAGAGGCAAATAACTGGTCAGAATGAAGTCCAGTTAAACCAGGAGCGAACAGAGATGCAAAGGAAGCTGGGAACTCCCCTGTAGGGCAGTGCAAGTGGAGCATTGGTGTAGGCTCAGCACACATCCTTGAAGGACATTGATGCTCTAAGCTCATTCCTATTTAATCTAGAGAGGCGTGTGGGGGAAAGCAAGCAGATGCTTTGTTTGCGTTTTCAAGATGGCCGAATCTCTCATTATATAGGGGATATTGAGAGAAGCAGCAGTGGTTTTTTGGAGAGATGCCATGAAGTTGCAGGTGGGCACTTATGTCTCATGAAAAATTGGAGGCCTGTGGCACTCCTTTGTACTGGCTATAAGATTCTTCCCAAGTGTTTGGCCAATAGGCTGAGGAGCCATCTGGCAGGACTAGTAAAGATTGACCAGACATACTGTGTTCCTGGACGTCCTAATCCAAGACATGCTAGAAGTGTCGAAGGTCTTTGGTCTGGACTAATCTCAATAGACCAAGAAAAGACCTTTGACTGACGAGTCAATGGCTATTTGTTTAGAATGCTGAGTGCGTTTGGGCTTGGGGAAGATTTTATTTCATGGATCAGGCTACTTCATACAAGAGTAGCATGCTTGGCTAAGGTGGGTGGGGGCTTAGTAGGCCAGGGAGTGTGAACAGGGGTATTAGACAGGGTTGCCCTCTGTCAAGGCAGTTGTACACACTCACCATTGAGCTATATCCTAAATTGTTTGCACGCTAAACTGAAGGGTGTGCTTGTGCCTGGGTCTGTACCACAAGTAAACATAAAAATGTCCACCTATGTGGATGACATCACTGTGCTGGTCAAGGAACAGGGGTATTTACAGGTGACATATTGGGTCTGGACCGGCATCTATTTGTTCTTTGGCTGGACAGTTTGAATATTGCAGGCTGTACCAAGTTTTACAATTATTTACTGGCAGCCTGGCAAGAGTTGGAGATGGTCCCTGCTCAGGAGCCTTTATTTGGGAGCCCTCTGATTGCTTTAGGGGGATTTTCCACTGCTGGCTTGCTGGAACGGTTTGATGGGGCAGGAATATGTAAATGGGTGCACCTGCAAAGTCCAGAGGGGAGAGGACGGAGACCCCTTAGGTCGGTGGCAGAGAGGTTTGGGGTTGCAGTGCCTACTGTAGAAAGGCTGATGGGGAAGATGGTGGTAGCTGTGCCTATCTCAGAACAGGAACAGCTGGAAAACCTAGCATATCTAGTGGGTGGGGAGGATTTGATCTTCCCTGAGCTGCAAGTCTCAGTTCTCAGTTGCAGTGGATGGGTAGCAGGAGAGAAGGGATTCTTCTCCTTTTTGTTTCTTCAGAGCATGATGGCTATATGAGTTTCCCATTTACTGACACTGGTCTTTGCATTTTTTTAACTCTGTGAGGTCTTTTGAGCTGCAAGGTTTGGGTAGTAGAGGGCAGACAAGGCACTGCTCCATAGTATGGTGTGCTTCTTCACATTCACAGGTGGTTGGGCCAGTCTTGACCAAAGCAGCTTTTGAGTAGGGGATATATCCTTTCTTTTCACTCCATAAACCTGGGATGATTGAAAGAGGTGGGCAAGGCTGCAATGTATGGGGTGTGTATAAAGGTTGACTTGATGGAACTGATAGATGTCAGACAGGATAAATGGCAGGGGTTTTTTATAGATGCATGTTTTTTATAAACAACCGTTACCAAAGAGGCCTGGGGATTTGCAATGGAGGATCGTCCACGGGGCTAGTGCCTCCAATGTTCATGTGGCACATTTAGATCTGGGGAACAATCTTGGATACCCTTTCTGTTTTAAAATGGAGACGGTTGCTCAACATTTTCATTGAGTGCCAAAGATTGCAAGCATTATTTGGGCAATTAATGGAATTGTGTGGGAGGCTGGGGGTGCATTTCAGCCTGTCTTATTTTGCTTTCAGGCTGGGGTACAGTTTTCCACACACATGCAAATACTGTTTGGTTAATGTTTTGTTGTTTGACTGGACTGGAGCCTGGGAAGGGACTGGTGTGCAGAAATGTCAAGGAGATTCAAGGGTGTAATGTATTGGTAGGAGTTTTTTTGTTTTTCCTTTTGTTTTTGTATTTAAAAAAGGAAATAACTGCTTTTATGAATATGAAGTATTTCTTATGTATACTGTAGATCTGTTGATGCTCTCAGTGGTGAAATAAAGGAGTATCAAAGGTCTCTTTCTATCGCTCTCTCAGTGAAAGGAAATCTCCCACCACAATTTCAGTTTGCAGCGGCGAGCCTACAGTCCCCCAAGGCAACGATACTGGACCACACAGACTGTCGACATTAGCGACTTCCTCTCTATATTCTGTTAAGGCAAAAGGCACATACTGCATCTCCCTCGGGCTGGTTATCCCAGCCATCACTACTTTTCTGTGCTTCTGAGATTACTTTTATCGTCTCTTCCCTTGCTCTCAAATACAAACTGCTCACAAAAAGAAAGGCTTTGAATCTCTTATTGGAAACAACTGCTTCTATGACAGAAAACTCCACTGCATTACAAATTGAAACTGGGAACCCTTTGTAGATATAAGGATAATGTTTCACCCAAGTGCACATTTACATCAGATTTGGGGAATGGAGGGGGGTGTTTTGACCTCTACATCTGGTTCACAGCTATCCTGATTACAAATAGGTAAAACCTCCCCTGTAGTATTTTCCCTCTCTGTCTGAAGAAGGTTCTACTGCCTCAAAATTAGGGTATATTATATATTGTAATTGTAAACGTTTGAACTACAAACGTTTGGACTGACACAGATTCACTATCTGTAGCAATTGTTGAGACTTAGTGGCGTTGTGAACGCAGCCCAATAACTGACGAGATGACACAAATGTTTGTTGAAAATGTATTTCTTCCTGTACACAAGCTCACATAAGCTGTTTCCAAACTGCACATGAGCTAACATAAGCTGGTCGTTTGGTTGACTGATACACAGCTAGCTGTACACACAGCTTGCTGAACAACAGCGTGCCGGATGACGAAATGCTGACCACTACTGTGGGGCCTTACACTGGCTGTACACGTGCTGCGCACGTGCTGCGCTGAGCAGTAGTGAGCTGTGAGCTGGTTCAACCTGCCTGAACATATATACATTTCCATTTAGTTCAATTACCAAGTGCACCACGCACTTATACATTTTTCTTAACATCAAATATCTAATTTACAATGCATCAAATGAAATTCACATCGGTAATAGTAAAACAAACAATATTATCAGCATTTTACATGCGTTTTCCTGACAACACGATAGCTACCGCCATTAGCTCAGTCGCGGAATTATACAAGAATCTACCGAGCTCATTTAGCTTCATACAAACATTCAAACTTGATCTAACATTTGTATATATAATACTCAGAATTCACATACAATTACAAACAGTGCACTTACAACGTTTCCACTTTATCGCATTTAAATTAGCACTTGTTTTCTCGGGAGCTCAACTCCATGCAACCATGTGCTTCATTTCTTTGCACTGTTCTGAATCGCCTGCGCTGCATGAAGACGTCATCTATGCTCCTCACATTAATGCGATTGGTACATCAATGGTTCCACCTTCTGGCCAGGCGGGCATACAATTATCCAACTACATAACTTACACTCCCCCCTAAAGGGCCGCCAAGGGACCGCCAACCTTGACCTTGCGCGCATGCCCATCTGCCCCTGGGTAAATCTCTGTTACGCTCGCTAAAGGCCATTCTCCCCTTGGAGTCTCTTGAACTAGCAAAACACCATCTTCAACTGCGGTATCCCTTTGCACTTTGCATTTGTGCCACTTTACCCTAGCTTGCAACATTGGGAGATACTCTCTTGTCCATCTTCGCCAGAACACGTCTGCGTGATACTGAACTTGACGCCATCTGCGTCTGACATAGAGATCCTTGTGATCAAACTCCTTCTCTGGGTAAGCAAATGAACAAGTACCTGGGCGAAGTAAATGATTTGGGGTAAGCGGCTCTGAATCAGACACATCATCTGAAAGAGTAGTGAGCGGTCTACTGTTTATCACAGACTCAACAATGCACATTAGGGTAGTAAGGGCCTCATCATCCATTACTTGTTCTGAAAGCATGGGGCGCAACACCTTTTTTACCGACCGAACTAAGCGCTCCCAGGCACCTCCCCCATGAGGGGCAGGAGGTGGGTTGAAATGCCAGTCCACTCCCTTGGTGAGCAACATTCCCTGAATCTTATTCTGGTCCAAACCCCCAAGTAATCCCTTCAGCTGTCTTTCAGCCCCTACAAAATTGGTCCCATTATCACAGTAAATGTCCTTTGGACAACCTCTACGAGCCATGAATCGGTGCAAACAGTGAATAAAGGAATCCGTGTCAAGTGAGTGACACATTTCGAGGTGAACGGCCCTGACCGTCATGCAGGTAAACAAACACCCATATCTTTTCAAGACACTTCTGCCACATTTCACCGTCAGTGGACCAAATAAATCTATCCCCACGCCACTAAATGGCGGATTGGTGGCCTCCAATCTGCATTTGGGTAGATCTGCCATGCGCTGTGTAAATACCTTGGAACTCCACCTTCTACATGTAACACATTGTCTGAGGACCCTTTTAACTGCTTGTCTACCACTAATTACCCCAAATTTCTGCTTGATCATTGCTAATACATGTTCCTGGCCACCATGACCATGAGTCTGGTGAACTTCACGCACTATTAAATCCACAATGTGATGCCGTTTCGGCAGGATAAGAGGATGCTTCATTTTCTCCTCAAACCCCCCCCCCGTGAAATCCTTCCACCGACCACCAGTAGGTCCTCATCAGAGACACAAGGACTGAGAGAAGCTAGCATGCCTCTCTATGGCAACTCTTTCCTAAAGTACAACGGAAATTCTTTCTTCTGAACAAAGCAAATTATTGCAAGCTCTGCCTTTTCCATCTCCTGAGAATTAACTGGCAGGGAAATATCAGGTACATCGCCATCTGAGACCTTGAATCTTAGCCAAGCCTTGACTCTTAAAAGCAAGGCAACTCTCCTCTTGAGTTGAAACCATGACGAGTGATACAAGATGAAGTCCTGAACAATATTGTAGGGGAAAATTCACAGAACGAAAGATCTCCCTCCTAAAAGCATGATAACCAATCACAAGTCAAAATCAGACTCCACCTTAGTGAGCAGGCTGGTTCCTCCAAAACTCTCGACGATATGTGCTAAAAGTTTATCAATATATCTGTATTAAAGTATGATATGTACCCTGTATAGTTTCAAACTGATTAACTGCTAAATTGTGCTCGGATTACACAGTGAGCCCAGCCAGCTGGCAGGGGGGGGCCGTCTTGGACACGGGCAGAGCAAGATATGACTGTACAGCTGATTTCTCCGGGACTCTCAATGTTTTATGCCAGGAGTGTATCTATTTGACCTAGAACATTAATTATAGCTGAGCTTATGAAAACGCAAGAAACCACAGTGAAAACTGTTGAAATGAGAGCAAAGAATAATTAATCAAATGTTTAGTATGTCTGTATATTAGAAAAGTATATTAGAAGTGAATATTAATGAAATGTTTAGTTTGTCTGTATATTTTCAATGATTACTGCTGCTTAGTTCGTCTTATAAAAAGCGAAAGATACAGAGTCACGTGTATGGATGACGTGTTAGAGGGAGGGCATCCAGAACTTTATGAGGTCTGGTAGTTTGCCAAGAGCAGGTGCGGGGTGAAGTGAGGACACGTAGTTGGCAGAATGCCCTGAACTTTGTACAGAGTTGGCAGCGCATAAGGACCGTTGGCAATTTTTTTCCACAATGCCGTTGTGGGAGGAGCGTTGGGAGGAGTTATGATAAGAAAAGTGTGGGTGATTTGCCAGAATGAGGTTTGAGGAGGAGTTGTAGGTGGAGTAACTGTGTATAAAATGGGTGTACAAATGACAGTCGGGGTTCAGTTCTGGAGAGCTGATCCGGCTTTATGCACGTGTGCTAATAAAGTCTGATTTTCCTGAAGATCTTGCTGCCTGGTGTCGTCTTTTCCCTCGCGAAGATGTTTTTCGACAAATTGAAGATTTGGACTCTGTCGTTTCCTAGACACGACAATATCACTAGCAACACTCAGACTGACTTGTGGTGGCTGTTTGACCTCAGGATCATTTGGATTTACCGTAGCCTTAACATCTGAAATAGGCCAGTACTCTACAGGCTTAGTCAGAAACCATGGTCCCTTCTTCCACATACTGCTGTCAATGAGGGACTGCGCTGTTACACCACGAGAAATGATATCTGCTGGGTTATCGTTTGAAGCCACATGGCGCCACTGATCAGGCCTGGAACCTGCCTGAATGGCCGAAACCCTGTTCGCAACAAAGGTGTGATACCGCCTCTGGGGGTTTTTGATGTAGCCTAAAACTATCATACTGTCAGTCCAAAAATATGAGTTCTCAATCTCAGTTCCCTTCGTAGCATACTGTCTACCTTTACTGCCAAAGATGCAGCAGATAACTCCAGCCTAGGAATACTTAACTGCTTCAATGGAGCAAGTCTGGACCTTGACATCAGCAAATGACTATCAACGCTATTGTCCACCGACAGGACGCGTAAATAAACGACAGAACCATATGCTTTGGTTGATGCATCGGCAAAGTGATGCAACTGAAACTTCATTGCACTGCTAGTTCTGTCAATTCAAAACCCTTACAGCACTGGTAACTCAGCTGACCAATTCTTCCAATCTGTCACAATAGCATCTGGAGGCTGATCATCCCAACCTATTCTCGCTAGTTCCTATATTATGAGTCGTCCCTTGACCACAAATGGCGTCACAAATCCAAGAGGGTCAAACACAGCACTAACCCCACTAAGCATGCCTCTTCTAGTGTGAGGTTTGTCTCCAGTACATACACTAAATGACAAAGTGTCTGAGCCCAGTTCCCAAATTAGTCCTAGGGCCTTCTCATAAGCTACTTCATCTGAATCAAGGTCAAGATACTGAACACCCTTAGCCCTGTCCTCTACAGGGATTGAATCCACAACTTCCCGGGAGTTGCTAGCAAACTTGGCTATTCTAAAGCCGCCTTCTGAAAGCCTACCTTTCAAATCTTGAACTAGACGTACAGCACCCTCAACTGTGTCAACAGCCACAAGGCAGTCATCAACATAGAAATTCCTTTTGACTGTCTCTACAGCCAAACTACCATATTTGGCACTACCCTGGTCGGCAACATGACGCAACACAAACCCACAACAAGCAGGTGACCAAGTACCACCAAATAGATGTGTCGTCATGCGATAGACTACCACATCATCATTCAGGTCCCCGCCCCTCCACCAAAGAAACCGGAGAACATCTCTGTCCCTGGGACAAACCTTGACCTGGTAAAATATAGTCCCCCTGTACTGCTATTGGTCCAAGTCTGAATCTGAGGAGAACACTAGCTAAATCATTGGTAACATCTGGGCCTTGCATGACATGCTTATTCAGTGAAACATCATTAACCTGTGCTGCACAGTGAAATACTACTCTCACTTTCTTTGGAGAAACAACTGGATGGTGTGGCAAGTACCACACTGGGTCATCAACAGCATCACACTCTGATACCTCCTCTGCATGACCGTTCCTGAACAATGCGGTCATAATCTTCACATACTCATCCCTAAGTTCCTGATCCCTTACTAAACTCTTACGGAGCGACTGAAGTCTTCTCTCAACAAGAGGACGGCTATCTGGAAAACTGGGCTGGCCCCTGAATGGAACCGGCAGCACATAATGGCCATCCATATCCTGAGTAATGGTACCCTTCCACAAACTCAAAGTACGTTCATCCTCTAATGATAACGACTTCTCTGGACCATTCTGCTGTTCCCAACCCTCAACCTTCCAGAACTTTTCCAACTGGACCTCTAAGTGACAGTCTACAAAATTGGCTGACAATGACATACCTGTACCTGGGAAAGTGGCCCATTCAAAGCCCAACCTAATCTGGTCTTGACAGCGTATGGCATGCCAGGGCCCGTTCCTTGCCTGACCTCCAAGGGTATCATCAATTCAGCGTTGTCTTGCCCAATGAGAATCATGACCTGATCACTTCTCACATCTGGTAGACGTAACCCTTTCAGGTGGGGGAATCTCTCCACATCAGCCTCAGTGGCGATGTGAGTCTTGTCACAAGGGATAGCAAACCTGGTGTACACAAGATTCAACACATAAAACCCATCATGATTAACAGCAGATATTTCAATAGTAACCACCCTGCTATCAATTTTATTAGGCCTATCAATAGTGTTTAGGATCAAAGTTTCAACTTCTCCTCTCACCCCCAGTCTCTCTACCAAACCGTCTGTGCAAAACGTTGAGGTAGACCCATTGTCTAAAAGAGCATAAGTGCAAAACGTTCGGCTGCTACCAGGCGCTCTAACTCTTACGGGTACAATAGGCAAAGCTAGTCTGGATCTGCCTCCACTGACTGCATTGCACCCTGCCTTACTGGCAACATCTGTACTCTCAGACTCTGAGTCTGGCTTCCCTTGTGACTCAGGCATATGCAAGAACTTTGTGTGTTTTGGGAACAACCATCTACAGTACAAAACCTATCCAACTTACAGCTGGATGACACATGACCTGTCCTGAGACAATTAAAACATATGCGTTTGTTAAGTACATATTTCTTCCTACTTTGTGGAGTCATATCCTTGAACTTGCCACAACCAAACAGACTGTGGTTGCCATTCATACACAATTCACAGCTCTTGTTAGCTGTTACAGCCGGCCTACCTGCTTGAACTGAACGACCCACAGAGGAACCACCCGTGAGCTATCTGCTGTGACTGTGTGTGATCTACCTGTCATAAAGGCACTGCCCTGTCGCCTACTTGGCTTATTGTACAGTAAACTACTGTAGACTGGGTCATTGGCTTCTCCTGCTGCACTCTCTAGAAATTTAGCTAAATTTAACACATCTGGTGGCTTACGACCCCTAGATCTTAGATTTTGAACCTCTTGCAACCATCTGGTTCTAAGGTACATGGGTAACCTTGATATGATTTGCACCATCACCCTCTGGGTACTTATCTCAGCTACATAACCCATAGCGCTAAGAGTATCAACGCAACAGCTTAAATCATCTGCCAGCTCCTGTAACTTAAATGCATCCTTGGGTCCAATCTGTTGGCCCTCTGCTACCTTCCTAACCCAGGCTTGTGAAATTGTATAATCATCTCCAAATCGCTGTTTCAGTAATTCCCTTGCCCGTGAATACCCATATTCTAAACACACACAAGGCTCTATGAGGGTTTTGGCCTTACCTGAACAATACTGAATCAAGAGCATGAGTTTGGCAGCATCATCTACTGCAGTCACCCTACTGTCAAAAGCCTTGATAAAAACCCAATACTTCAATGGATCCCCATCGAAACAAATAAGCTCTGGTTTAGGTAACTGTACAACATTTAACATCTGTTGCTGCCCTAAACGGACAGCCTCAGCAACATCTTGAAAAGGCTCAACCGTCTCGACAGCTGCAGGTCGAGGACAAAACTCTTCTGCATCAGCATTCAGTGTCCCGTTCTTTCTGCGGTCCACGTTTGTTAAAGCCTGTTGCTGTTCCTTGTTCGATCGGATGCTTGACACCCGGCTCCCCCCTGTGGCAGCCATCTCCGCCTGCGCCGCAGCCAACTGGGTCCTCAGCTCCAGCTCCTCCCTCTGTTGGTGAATACGCAGCTCCTCCCTCTCCAGACGTTGACGCTCTTGCAGGGATTCTGCGATGACAGATAAGGATGCGGCTCTTCCTGATGCTCTTGAACTAGCTGCTCCACTGCAGCTTGATACTCGCGAACCTCCTGCACTACTGCGACCGGCTTGGCTCACAGAATCTTCAGGCTTGACGTCATCAGGTGGGAACTGGAATGGGACCTTTCCTTCTTTCAGCTTCTTTATTTTTTCCTCTGTCCGTACTCAGAGCTCATGGACTTCACGGTCTATACCTTCAAAATAGGCCTGCTGCTCTTCAATCTCATCTTCTTAATTTAAAAGTTGACATATTTGATCTTGAACACTTGGCAATTTCGCATAAGCCTCTGCCACGGCATCTAGACTATTCTGTAACCGCTGGACATCATCCTCTGATTCATTCATTTCCTTTATCCTCTTGGTTAGCAAACCTTGCAGACCTCTACGGCTTGCCTTCAGCTGCGGAACCTCCACGGACATCGTGAGAATTGCAGATAAACTGTGGGCGTTGTTGAACTGTAAACATTTGAACTACAAACGTTTGGACTGACACAGATTCACTATCTGTAGCAATTGTTGAGACTTAGTGGCGTTGTGAACGCAGCCCAATAAATGACGAGATGACACAAATGTTCGTTGAAAATGTATTTCTTACACAAGTTCACAAGCTAACATAAGCTGTTTCCAAACTGCACATGAGCTAACATAAGCTGGTCGTTTGGTTGACTGATACACGGCTAGCTGTACACACAGCTTACTGAACAACAGCGTGCCGGATGACAAAATGCTGACCACTACTGTGGGGCCTTACACTGGCTGTACAGGTGCTGCGCACGTGCTGCACTGAGCAGTAGTGAGCTGTGAGCTGGTTCAACCTGCCTGAACATATATACATTTCCATTTAGTTCAATTACCAAGTGCACCACGCACTTATACATTTTTCTTAACATCAGATATCTAATTTACAATGCATCAAATGAAATTCACATTGGTAATAATAAAACAAACAATATTATCAGCATTTTACATGCGTTTTCCTGACAACACGATAGCTACCGCCATTAGCTCAGTCGCGGAATTATACAAGAATCTACCGAGCTCATTTAGCTTCATACAAACATTCAAACTTGATCTAACATTTGTATATATAATACTCAGAATTCACATACAATTACAAACAGTACACTTACAACGTTTCCACTTTATCGCATTTAAATTAGCACTTGTTTTCTCGGGAGCTCAACTCCATGCAACCATGTGCTTCATTTCTTTGCACTGTTCTGAATCGCCTGCGCTGCATGAAGACGTCATCTATGCGCCTCACATTAATGCGATTGGTACATCAATGGTTCCACCTGCTGGCCAGGTGGGCATACAATTATCCAACTACATAACTTACAGTAATTATGTATAACCAAAATTGCTATAAGAATCAAAAATATTATTAATATAAGCTTATTTCATGAAATAAGTTTTACTAAAGTTTACTTAAATTATTAAACTTGTGTGGCGGTGAGCACCTTTTCCATGATTGCCCCATCTCGTACACAAACATGGTTCGGAGCACCACACCACATTATCCACCGCATAGTTGATGGGGTCGGCACATAGCTCAAAAATGAGTGTAAAAGAGTGTAAAAGAGTGGACACATCTGAAACATCTCTTTGATGGCAGATGGTGAAGGAGCAAGTGCAGAGCTACTTCTAGGCATTTAGATAGAGGATGGAGAAGGAAAGGAGGGCAGTGTTTCAGCGTCTCCTGAGCCTCCTCCAATCCCGAGGCCTGAATGTTAGCGGGAAGGTTGCACAAGGGAGTTCTATGAGGTCTCTGATAGGGCTTTCGTGGATACCTTTCTGAGCAGCCTGGACAGACAACTTGATGATGAGATCTAGTTGAGCTCCAGAGAGTTTTACCAAACTTTCTGGAATCTCCTGAATTGGAGGAAGTCTTTAGAGTGGTGTACAGGGAGGAGTGGTTAGCTGGTTAGGTGGTTAGGTTAGGTTAGCGCTCAGTAGCTATTGTCCCAAAGAAGGGGGACCTGAACCCTTACGTCTCACTGGCCCAGCTTCTGTAATTGTTTTGTAATTTTCTTTTTTGTGGTACTAGTTAATCGATGTTTGTGTATATTTACTTTAAAATTGACTCACTATTTTTTGTGTAAAAAAGTTACAGCAATAGATTTGAGTAAATTTGGGTTAAAGTTTTGATTATTGTGGATGATAAAATCCTCCCCTGCCATTGTCTTCATGCAGTGGAAGAACATTAAAATGATGGTTCTGCCTGGTTTCACTTCATGCCATTTATCTGACGAGCATCACTGAGACGCTTGAAGATAGATTGATTTTGATTTATTTGTACAGCCCCCATCTGCCTAAATCTGCAAATCAGGGAGCGTAATCCCTCAATGAAAGACTCACCTTTCCACTTACCCCTGTTGGAATTGGCCTGTTTTGTCACACCTGGCCGCACACTTTTATTTACAATTTTAAGAGCAGTCCAGTTTTTTTCTTGTATTTTTCACTTACCTGCAGAATATCAACAGATAACAATACTTGACGCATGGATGTGCTGGTATTGGCCTGGATCAAATCTGTAGTGATAGAAAGTGATGACAGCTCCCAGTTTTAGGAGCAGGTTTAAATGCACCCAAAACTCAAAATGGGAATTACAAGCATGCTGTTTTTTTGTGAAGTTGTTTGGCACCCTGTATGCAAACTGACAGGTCCATCTAAACCCTTAGATTTTAATAACAAGGGGCAAAATACCTTTAGGAAAGCTTTCCTGCCTTGGCAACACTACTTATGGATTTCTGAAAATACAGTAAGTTTCAGCAACAGTGTGCAGTCCAAGAAAAGCAAGCTCGTCTTTAATGTTGAATGAGCACACATTTTTATGTTACTGTAGTACCGTACATATTGCACTGTAGAAATAATTGGGTTGAGTGTGAGCCAGCTTTGGGCCTGGGAACCTCTGATGTGTAAGTTTCTGCTTTCATTTAAACACCTACCCTAGAGGTACAGTATTTGTGACATTTCCCATTTTCTGCCACAATGAACAGCCAAACCTTTTGCTCACCTGCCCAGAACCTTGCTTGAACCACTAGGAAAATAAACAGTGTGGCGGGCATCCAAGCATGGACATATTTCAGAATATTTTTGTCATCTTAACCATTTTATCAGTAAACCATTCTCAAACAAAATAGTATTTTTTCTAATACCTTTTTTTTTTCTTACACTTTCTGGACTGTATTCTTTGTTCTTGGACAATGCAGATTTCCATGGTTACAGACAAATCAAGAAGCCCAACCAGTATAGTTTAGGCATTGCAATCTTTGCCCCAGATTTCAACTTTGTAATGTCTACTAATGTAATGCAATCAGCCCAAAGCTACAGTATGTATTTTGCTCCCCCTCATTGGTCTGAGTGGTGCCTAACGGTTATCTTCCTGGAGGGCCAGGCAACCTTGTTGAATCGATGAGGAGCCTGGCCTCATACAGCGCAGAGGATGAATGGTTTGTCGCCACAGCAGTGTTTCATGGTAAAAGCAGCAGCCAGTTTCAGTTGGGACATGAATTACTGTTGGGGCCTCTTGCTTGGGGTCAGATGTTTGTTAGCAATAACAAGTAACTCATAACTCTTCAACAATACGAGTGACACACTTTTTTTTCTCAGAACTGTTCTTGGAGCAGAAGGCTGGGTAGATCCTCCAGTTCATAAAATTTCCTAAATTTATGGTTGGCAATTATGAGATAAAAGAGACTTGGTAGTTAAGTCATGGTACATTAGTACATTAAGTACCTTTTTTAACAGTGCTCTGGGTTAATAATAAAAAGTGCTAATATCTTCCTTTTTGTATCATGAAATAAAGGTTTGACTTAATTTGATCTGTTCATGAATGTAGTATCCAAGTAACTACATAAGCATTTTCTTGCCTCATTTCTTCGCAGTATCTAAGCAAGCAGGTAACAACCAATAACAACTTTATTCAAATTGTTTTCTTTTAGATTGATGATTGATGTGGGAATGGCAAAAATAAATATTTAAATACAGCATGCAGAAATGTAGACATTGATTCTGAAACTAATGATAACATCCTCCTGATCAGAACCTAAGGGCATCAGGTGGCATTGTGTTTTTATCATTGTGTTTTCATTTTATTAATTGTAATGACATGCCTAAATTACTGTAATTGCACCATTTATGACAGTTATTCATGAGGCAATTGTATGAATGCAAAAAAACGTGATATTATTGGCTTCAAAAATGCTCAAGACATCAGCTTCAATTGCAAAAACACTGCAGGTGTGAATAATTACCGAAAGCAGGGGGGATTTTTAATAGGCTGATGGAACTGACCCAATGGTTGTACTGTGACCAAATGGGTTCTCCTGCAGTTTCCCACACACCAGAACCGGACTGGTGGGGCATTCACCAGTGGGGGCTTTGACCGAAGCTTGACCCGACATGCCACCATGCGAGAACCGACCAGTCTCTCGCGCTGAAATTCCCACAAGCCCGAACACTAGAGTCACTGAGCTCTCATATCATTATATTCATGAACGCAGGAAATACCTGTTTTCTACATTTGAAAATTCCATTCTGGTTACAGCACATCTGACCTCTTGCACCTGTGAGAATTAAACACTCCTTCCTTGTTTTTTTAACGGTACATTTATTTCAGAAAGGCGTGATGTTCATGTGAACAATGTTTGAATATGGCTCTGACATTCCCAAAGGAAATGTCTGCTGTAAATACCTTGGGGGTTAATGTTATCAGATGTCCAGTCTGGCTGGGAGTATAGCACAGGGAGCAGGTTCTCCATGTTCTCCCTACAGCTGTGCCATTTGGCCTGCTACTCATTTTCATTGTATATTTTTGCTATTCCAGAGTATTATCATAATCCTTTTTAATTGTTTGCATAGCAAATACATCCTATTGGCTTCCTTTACAGTTTGTGTACACTATACCGGATCCCATATTTGTGTGTTTTGTTTTCTTTTCTTGTACAAATCTGCATAATTTATAAAAAAAAAATAAGCAATGAAATAAGAGATCCAAGGGGTGCAGCTGTAAGCAAGGGATTACAACGATCAACATACACAACACCTAGAAAATGTCACATCATGAAGCTCGCTTATTCTCTACTCTGTGAATTATGTCCTCTGGGGTCCGTCAGCACCTTCATGCATATGTTTTGGAACCAAGCGGCTGCAACTTTATCCAATATTGTTAATAGAGCTATTCCGTGCTGTCCCAGAATATTCATTTTGAATGACTATTTGAAACCGGATTTATCTCTACCTCAAAAATATGCATTGTTGGCTGGCCTCACTGGAGCTAAAAAGATGCTTGCACAAAGGTGGAAGCCACCACACTCCCTGTCCTGGTCTCATTAGGTAAATGGCTTTCTCTAAATTTCCAAATTTTCTACATGGAGACTAATGCTTGGATTCATGCAGCTAATTACAGAAAGTGAGATGCCTGGCATTCGACAGTAGGGGTAATGTGTTGAGGGAAAAAAACTGATTGAAAATTTTGGTTGAATAAAAAAACAATTTGATTATAAAATTAGATTTTTTAAAATGAAATGGAGGCAGGTTTTTTTCAAGTTCCTTTCAATTTAAAATCCATCCATCTATCAATTTTCTTCCGCTTATCCGGAGCAGGGTATTCCAGGCTTCCCTCTCCCCAGCGACACTTTCCAGCTCCTCCTGGGGGATCCCAAGGCGTTCCCAGGCCAGGAGAGATATATAATCTCTCCAGCGGGTTCTGGGTCTACCACGGGGTCTGTGCCCAGTTGGATATTCCCGGAAAACCTCCAAAGGGAGGCTCCCGGGAGGCATCCTAATCAGATGCCCGAACCACCTCAGTTGGCTCTACTCCGAACCCACTCCGGATGTCCGAGCTCCTCACCCTATCTCTAAGGCTGAGCCCAGCCACCCTACAGCGGAAGCTCATTTCAGCCGCTTGTATCCATGATCTCGTTCTTTCAGTCACTACCCAGAGCTTGTGATCATAGGTGATGGTTGGGACGTAGATCGACGGGTAACTTGAGAGTTTCGCCTTCCGGTTCAGCTCCCTCTTCACCACGACGGTCCAGCACAATGTCCGCATTACTGCTGACGCTGCACCGATCTGCCTGTCGATCTCATGCTCAATATTACCCTCACTCGTGAACAAGACCCTGAGATACTTGCACTCCTTCGCTTGGGGCAGTGGCTCAGTGGCTGTGGCAATCCACCGTTTTCCGGCAGAGAACCATGGCCTCGGACTTGGAGGTGCTGACTCTCATTCTGCCTGTTTCACACTCGGCTGCAAACTGCCCCAGTGCGTGCTGAAGGTCACAGTCCGATGTAGCCAGCAGAACCACATCGTCTGCAAAAAGCAGAGCCGTCTGTGCCTTGAAATCCTGTCCATGAATATAACAAACAGGACCGGTGATAAGGGGCGACCTTGGCGGAGTCCCACACCCACTGGAAACATGCCTGACTTTGTGCCAAGGATGTGGACACAGCTCTCAGTTCGGTTATACTGGGAGCGGATGGCTCGTAACAACAGCCTCAGTACCCTATACTCCCGCAGTTGAAAGCCTTCTCCAAGTCCACAAAGTATACATGTATACTGGATGGGCAAATTCCCATTACCCCCCCAGAAACCCTGCCAAGGTAAATAGCTGGTCCACTGGTCCACTGTTCCACGGCCAGGACGGAAGCCACATAGCTCCTCCTGAATCTGAGGTTCGACCGTCGGTCGGAGCCTCCTTTCCAGCACCCTTTCCCGGGGAAGCTGAGAAGTGTGATACCCTGATAATTGGAGCATACCCTCTGGTCCCCCTTCTTGAAAATGGGGACCACCACCCCAGTCTGCCACTCTGCAGGTACTGTCCCCACCCTCCATGCGACACTGAAAAGGCGTGTCAGCCAAGACAACCCAACAATATCCAGAGCCTTCAGCATCTCAGGGCGAATCTCATCCACACCCGACGCCTTGCTGCTGAGGTGCCTTTTGACTACCTCAGCAACTTCCGCCAGGGATATGGATGTGGATCTCCCCAAGTCTTATGGCTCTGCCTCTTCCACAGAGGACGTGTTGGTCAGGTTCAGGAGTTCCTCAAAGTGCTCTTTCCACCGCCCGACAACATCCCCAGTCCGGGTCAGCAGTTCTCCTCCCCTGCTGAACACAGCCCGAGCCAAGCCTTGCTTTCCCTTTCTGAGTCGTCGGATGGTTTGCCAGAACTTCCTCGAGGCCAACCGAAAGTCCTTCTCCATAGCCTCCCCGAACTCCTCCCATACCTGGGCGACTGCTTTGGTGACTGCCATCAATTGACCTGTTTTGTTTTTTGACCTCTGCCTTAAGATTCTGTTTTTTCTGCTTTGCCCGCTCGTTACTGTAACTACGACTTCACTTTTGATTACCCTTGATATATCTGTTTGCTGGAGTATTGACCCATTGCCTGGACACTTGACAACAAACTCCATTTCCCTGCTATTCCCGTTTGCTGTCTACCGAACCCCGCCAGTCTGACCTGCTAGTCTTTGAATAAAGATTCTGAACTGAACTTTGCTTGTTGGAGTCCTGTTGTTCTGCATACTTGATAGAAACACACTGTGCCCTGAATAAAAATATATAAAAATAGTCCCCCCCTAACATCTGTGACTGCCCCGGGGCTAGAACCGGAGCTAGAACCGGGGCTGGCCAGTCATCACAATGACAATGGTGTGTGTCAATGCTGCGGCGTGGTCTCTCGCCGGAGTTCACTGCCAAAGAAAACGGTCATTCCTCGCGGAGAGACAGGAACCTGTGAGGAGTGGTACGTCACCGAGGAGTGTGCGATTTGGCTCCACACGGATGGGGGACGGATCAGGGAAATAACCTTCCAATAGACGAAGGTTCTGCGAGCGGGAATGTGGCATGGGCTCTCGTAATAAATCGAACCTGGAGGTGGGCCCCCAGTTGCTGTCATGTCCCTGCCAGAGCAAACGAAAGCAGGCAGACTCCTCCCCTGAGGAGCCATGTCTTTACGAATTGGCTCTGTTTAGCACTGTTGAGGCTAATCCCAAGTGAGGTGTTACTGTTTTTCTGAGCTTACATGGAGAAGCGCTTTTGCAATTTCTCATCTTAATTTAGGAAATTGGGTACAGCTCCGGGTCCTGTGTGGGGTATTAACTTGCTACATTTAAGCGTGGGTGTCAGGTCAAATGACAACACCCCCAAGAACGTGGTATTAATTCTAATAATTATATGCAGTACTGCCATGAGAGCCTGTTTATCAGCTCTTTGAATGTCGTCATTGATGATTTGCATTGTTGAGCTACATAGGCATATATATAAATATATAAAACAGCCACTGTTGAACATGTATGTGATTCATTTGCGTTTTGTCAGCAAATAGCTGAATATGGAGCATTTTGTATCAATAAACATTTGTCCTTAACTTAAACTCACAATTTATTGCGAGTGCAAGTTCACTTCTTCATAAACACAGTTTGCAGTTTGGCGAGTTCAACAATTGCTTCAATGAATTGCGTTTTCACCAAGAGAAAAAAAGCAGCTCTTGAATTTACCAGTTCTGTAGGTCAAAGCTAAGGACACATTTTGACTGGATCTAGGCCAAAGTCTGATTCCCAACTGCTGCATCACATTGCAGCCCACCATTGCTACAGTATGTGGATACAACCTGGATCATTGTTTTTTATGCAAGAATAGTTCCCCTGTGGAACATGGAGTCAGCAAAGCACAGTCCTGTCTTTCGGCAGTAAAAGGAAACTTTGCTCCTACAGGGGCCAGGCTTAGCAGAGATGCATTGGTGTGTCTGATGTCAAGCACAACCTTCAAGGCACAAATCAAGGAGGGAAGGGTTTTCAACCCTGTCATTCTGGGGTGGGATTTTATCGTCGCTCAGCTTGGGGTACTGGGTCACAGTCAATAAAACATAAAGGAGCCAGTTTCACAGCCTCCAAGGGACCTCCACGTCAAAACCCGAAAGTTTATGTGTTCTTTGGAAAAGCCGCATCTTATTTTGTGGAATCTAAGTGCGTGTGTGTGTGTGGTGTGTGTGCGTGTGTAAAGAACATACATAAATACATTACAGAACCTATCTATCAAGATGAACTCATCCCAACCTATACATGAAAAATATTTAAACTGACAAGAAGTTTTTTCATTACATTTCACTAATTGGTAAGCTGGCAGACAATGATTTAACTAATTATTGGCATAGTTATATTCAAATGTCATGGTGAATCAGTGTTATGACACCCCTGCCACAGTGAGCCTCGAGCCTTCTATGCTCTTTGTTATGTCAGTTGTGTCATAACTCAACCTGCAGATTGTGTAATAAGAACATTATATCAAAGTTATGAAAGGACATGTATTATTACTGTACGTCATGGTAATGACACTTCCAAGTCCTAATGTCATTTCCATGTCCCAAGGGCAAAAGTTTGGCCACTCAGTCAGTACTTAGTAACACCTTTGGCAGAAATCACAGCTTCCAAATATTTCTTGTTGCAACCCTTCTTTCTATTTTTGCTTCAGGGATTTTTCCCACTCTTCCTTGCATATTTTTGAACTTCCGTTTATTCACTTATAGTAGTTAAAAACTATTCTTAGGCTGTCTTGCATGCACTGCATGTTTCGGCTCTCCCCACACATTTTTCAATGTTCAAGCCTGGGGTCTGTGAAGACCATTCCAAAGCAATCTTTAGTTAATTTAACTAGTACATGGTTGTTTTTGAGGTATGGTTTGGATCTTTGTGTTGTTGAAATATCCAAACACTTTTTGGTTTCAATTTCTTCACTGGCTATAACCTTGAGGATTTGTCGATAATTACACCTTGGTCTGGGTGAATACTTGATTCCGATTGGATGCTACGTGGCGATTATTTTTGTATAATCCTTCAACGTTTGGCAGATTGTAACGATCAAGCCTAATCACCATTCTAAATTCATACACTACCTGCAATTTTCTGCAACTTAAGGAGAGACCCAAAGCCAGCAGTGTGATGTGAATTGAAAGGGTTTTTTTATTGACCACGATGTTGTCTTGCCAATAAAGCGACTTGCATGTAAAAATTGTGAAATGGTTTTGTGACATACAGTAATGTTACATCAAGATATTAATTGCCGTATGCGCTCTAATGTTTTGCTAGTTTACTAATTTTACTATGTGACATTCTGAAATGGTTGTTTGTAAATGGACAACTCTCAATTATCTAAAGGTGGCCTGTAGCATTGTGGTTAAGGTAAATGACTGGGACATGCAAGGTTGGTGGTTCCAATCCAATCTAATCTAGCCACAATAAGATCCGCACAGCCGTTGGGCCCTTGAGCAAGGCCCTTAACCCTGCATTGCTCCAGGGGAGGATTGTCTCCTGCTTAGTCTAATCAACTGTACGTTGCTCTGGATAAGAGCGTCTGCCAAATGCCAATAATGTAATGTAATAATGTAATCTATCATCTTATCTTTAATAATAATCTATGTCTGCCCTGCTGGAAAAACAGCTCAGCTGGTAGCTGGTTTACCAGTTCAGACCAGCTACCAGATTGTCATGGTCTGACCAGCTCAATCTATGCTTTGAAACAGCTGGTAGCTGGTCAAGCAGCTCAGACAAGCTATCAGCACTGGCTGGTAGACCAGCTCATACCCAGATAGACCAATTTATGACCAGTTTGACCAGCTCAATCTTCAAACTGGTCAGGCTGGCATAGCAGGATTTTACAGCAGGGTGGTGTAGGGAGTAGTCTGGGTCATTTAAGGGAAAGGAAAGCAAGCTGTGTTTTCTTACGGTTTGTGTGCTTTCAATGTGTGGTTGGAATGGGTTAAATGCATGCGTTGGCTAGCAGGCAGCTCTCTATGTTTTTACAGATATGTGAGTGACAGCTTTGCCCTGGGGTTCCCCCTCACTGTTATTCTAAGTTTGGCCCTTCCCTGCATATCAAACTGTCACATAATCCCAGGAATGTCTAGCTTTCTAGCCTTTTGTGTTTCCAGGTGAGAGGAAATTAGACTTTATTAATTGTATTCAAAAATATTTAGAATCTTTTTTTATGACGAGCATATTTCAATTAGTTGTTAAATACAACAAGTGAGGATGGTGTATATCTCCAGTTCCAATTAAGCATCCTGTTTATCTGTATTGATGTTTATCCATAACTGTTGCAAACATAAATTATGTAACTGTCACTTTGCAACTTTACATAACCTAATTTGTTAACTTCAGTGACTGGAAAACTCATATTGTTGTGTGAAGGAAAAAAAAAACATTCCTCTTGCCAAAATACATTACTCAGAACAAATGTGGCAAGAATAAATCTGGTGCTAATGCTGTCCTGTCTGTGGTCTGTATGGATTAGAAATGATACTTTGTAAGTAGAAAATACATTGACAATTAGCCAAGAGTTATTTTATGATTGTCAGAAGCAGAACAATACCAGGACTTTATGGCAAATCATCTGTTGTGGAAAACATTTTCAACAATTCAAAGTAACAGAAAAGTACAAAGTTGAAACATCATGCGTTTCATACAAATTAAAATGAAGTTACTTGGGACAATTCACAGAAGAATAGTTCTGTTTTCCTGTAAATTATCAAAGAAACATATATGTCTGCATCTATAAAGGCAAACATGTACAGACATAGACTCGTAGTTTGAAATACATTGAATGTTTACCTGAATATTAAACGTTTCCAGACCAGAACTTTATGTTTCGTTGTAAATATATACAGAACCTGAGTAGATTATTTATTTATTTGCTTCTTACATCCAGCTAAACATTACCTGGTTGTGTGCTCTTATATTAACAATAAGAAGAAATTCACTGCTTTTTAAGGTGCATGTCTGTATATGCATGTGTGTTTGAGAGGGAGTGGGAGAGGGAAAGCCAAGGGCAGAGTGGCGGTGGTCTATAGTAGTGAAGAATAATCTTCTAGTTCCATTGCTGTATGAATAATATATGGTAACTTTCCACTGTGCATAACATGT
The DNA here is from genome assembly GCF_963514075.1 of Conger conger. Lineage (NCBI taxonomy): Eukaryota > Metazoa > Chordata > Actinopteri > Anguilliformes > Congridae > Conger > Conger conger. The sequence continues at coordinate 24,063,250 of NC_083764.1, forward strand.
CAGAATGTCTTTTCTCTAATTATCCCCCACCTTTTCCCTGATGTGCAGGTATTTTATTTATTTTCGCAGCTGTTGCAGGAGCTTTAAATCCAATGTAACATCTTTGATGAGATGTTAAGGGAGAGAGGCTTTGATTTCCACTCCATTCTTTTATGTATGAAGTTTGAGTCCAGTGCACCAACGACCCGTGCCAAACATGCGGAAGCCGTTAGCCATACTGGCTCCTTAAGGGGACTACGGGGGTGTAACCCAATGGGCTTCAAAGAGCAGTGAGACCTTTGAAGTCCCATCACTAGGAGCTGCCAGGTACGTCGTCTCCATGCTTTTCAAAACTGTCCCAGTGTATCTCTTCTCAGGGTCCATAGCCGAGTTAAACTCATTTATCCAAACCAAAATGCAGATGGTTGACAAGTTTAAAGTTATTGAAAACATTTTAATCCCATCTTTTTAGCTGGGTCTCTGGATTGTTTCATATCAGTATGAATATTTAACTGGTGTTTGCTTTCTAAATGTTCCTCGGTATTTTGAAGCACTATGAAAAGCTCCCTGCCACAAAGGCTTGTCAAAAGTAAGCATAGTGTAAGCCTCCAAGAGAGGTAAACTGAGGTTTGGCATTAATCTGACATAGCTCTGACATACGTCATGACTAATTTCAAGACGGAAATCCCACTGTAACGCAATGAGATTTAGATTTTTAATGATGAACAAATTTCATAACGTCTAGTTTAAGTAACAGCTGATCAAATGCCAAATAATGCCAAAAGAAACTTCTGGAATTATTAAATGCACTTCTATATATTAGCAAATATTTATTTCCCTTTATCTTGCAGGTCTTTGGGTAGGGGAGACCGGGGCACAACATGGGGATTTTGCATAGTTGCATTTCAGCAAGAATGACAGGTTTGTTTTCACTTATGTATTATAGCAACCCACTTCTCGAGTGTGAGTGGCACGCCGATTTGAAAACTTCTTCAAGAATTATGAAGCTGTGATAAAATTTCTATATACCACTGCCGTCTTGAGTTATTGCTAAAGTATAATTTTGGCACATTTCTCTAGCAAGCTGAGACTGTGAGCCATGCAGGAGTACCACTACCACTGCCGGGGCATGTTGTAAATATTGCCTATTATAAATGCATCAACCACAATAACATGTGACATTGTACATTCCATGTGTACTTATTCACTCCTATTTAGTACTTGCTCTTATCCATTTCTTCTCAGACATTCATTAGATATTAATGTTGCCATATGCGGTTAGTCTACATAAAATATAGACCATTTATATAGGACAATTATCTGATGAAAAATGTAAACGGTACGAAATGCTGGTTTCACCAACCTTTGACATGTATTAAAACAAAGCTTTTTCCAGTCCATTTCCCGACATTTCAGATGCTGTTTAAACTTGTCCCTGAGCTGTTTATACTTGCCCTATAGCTGGCGCATGTTGGAACAGTTTCACTCCCGCTACTTTCAACTGAACTGTAAGTGCCAGGAATGTCCTAGAACTGTACTGTCTATATTCAAAGCAAAATCTTCTTTCTGGATGAAAAATATTTGCTCTAGTATGTGTATATATTTTTTATTCAGCGAAAACCTAAATGTGTTTGGTTGTTCCCTGGTCTCCCCTATGCACCTTGACAATGGCACTTACTGTATATGACTGTAGCTGCATACCTCTCGCACTTGTGGTTTTTGCTCACCACATTAATTGCACTTTTTTTAAGTTGCTTTGGCTAAAAGCATCTGCTAAATGGCTGAATTGTAAATTGTAAACATGATCTGTTTTCAGTTTAGATAATTCCTGTATTTATAAAGGATCTTCAACATTTCTGTCATGGGTGGGAAAAATGAACTGAAGGCACAACATGCTGTTCCAAGAGGGAAAGAATGAGTGAGATTTTGGAGGCCGTGGTTGAGACCGCCTTCCACGGGTTGGCTACAACTGCGCCTGTTCCATCATGCACGGTCATCCACGTGCTGCTCGGGCTCAAGCTGAGGCCACATGGCTCAACAACATTGAAAAAACGTTGCTGTGATTTGAGCTTGGCCATTTGCTCAGTCCCCAGTGCGACAAATGAGGTGCGGTTGCCAGGGGCTCATTGGAGATGTAAAATGGCTGTTCGGAGGGCAAGAGAAGAGATTAGCACGTGTAGCTAGCACTGGCAGTGCCATGGCCCATAGCCAGCACAAATTCAAGCATGCGGGATTGCTGTTGCAAGAGAGCCACAGCTATCGGATGGGGCCAACAAGGCCACCCTGGTATATTTTCATTCATTCTTATGCATCATGGTTATTTTTTATTTTTGTGATATTATTTTCCACATTTCATTTTCAAGTAACCCAGTAGAAAATAATCCATGTTCATTCCCAGTGAAGGTCTTTGAAGTGTGGCAGGGGGCTTTGCATTTTCCAGCCCATTTAAGCGTCGACTTTATTGACATGTGGCTTAAATAAAACCTAATCGTACATGAAATCCTAGTGAAATTAAAAGCAAAAATAAAGAAACTATGACATGTCTTTTGAAATTAGCCCTGTGCGCTACTACTGTAGTTTCCATCTACAGTGGTTGCATCTGCATATTTTGACATTTTGAAAAAATTTACATTGACAATTTAAGTTTCTTCACTGAATTAACAAAATTATACTTGAAAAATATAATACATAATGGTTATAAGCCTATGGCCTTACTGAACAGGTATACTGAACTTGCTAATTGACACAGCACATGGCCCAAAATCAAACCCACATCACTGCTGCCTGGCCAGTAGCTCCAAACTCCAATTGCAACTGGCTTCAGCATGGCCCAGAGATAAAGAGTTTCGTTGTTGTACGTCTTCTCATAATAAGAGCTCAACTAGGCACCTGAACTCTGCCTGTTCTACATTTGTAAAAGTAATGCAGTCCACCAGGGCAATGACAGGGCAGCTCAGCTCTTTGCTTTGGAGGAGTGCGCAAGCTGTTCTGCTTTCTCCTAAATTAATGCAGGATGCTGTGGCTATGGGACAGGGCTGCAACTATGATGGGATATAGGCCCGGTCAGTTGGGATAGCTGTAGTGGAAGCCAGACCTGGGTTCAAACAGTATTTTTTTTGGATTCAAATACTTTTCTGCATTCGACCAAGCTTGCCTGGTGTATTGGAACAAATTCAATAATCCCAAAAGTCTGAAGCTCCTCCCAGGAAGCTAAAATGCACAAGGCAAAATCAATGGAGTATAGAATAGTAGTATAATCCAAAACAAATACTATTTGAATCCAGGTCTTGTGGAAGCACATCTGAGGGTCTCTTGTTAGTAAAGATACAAAGCAGAAAATTCCCACTGGCTGTGGAACGTCCTTACGTGATCAAAATTTGGCTGAAGCCCTGGCTCACCTGGATTAGCTGCCTTGCCAATGACAAGTGAGGCGTTCTTTATGTTCTGAACATGTAGGAGGCTCCAAAAAATGACTGGAAACCTGGAAAGAGGCCTCTTTTTCCTTCAGGTTGGGGAAAAGCCCCCACCATGATGGGTACTGCAGATCCTAGATAACAGCAAGCCAGGTGTTTCTGAAAGGAGAAACAAACCAGTCTCACTCAGTATGGTGGTGGGAGGGTGGGTTCCTAGAGTCCTGGCAAGCATTAAATAATGCATGGTTTAGTTTTGGAATGGGCAGTGGAATCCCAACAAGAAACACAATATTACTTGGAGTTTTCCCAACACCTTGCTGTGACCATACACTTACGTAGCATGTGTTGTTTCTTTTGTCCCTTTCCCACCATGTATAACAGTAACTCTATCTGCACTTGTTCTCATGGGGAGGGGTGACCAGGTCTTTGGGTAGGTCTGTAATGAAGACGTCTGTTTAGCAAAAGGGACTAGGAGTAGGAAATTAACGTTTCTGGTTGATTTTGGCCGAGGGAGCTGAATGATGTCATCTATGTTGATAACCAATCCAACCTTTCCTCTTTTTGCCCTCCTACCTATCGCAGATGTGGTGTCAAAGAGGCCCAGTTCTAGCTGTGCAGAGTGAAAAACACATTTTGCTCCCAAAAGAGTTGCTTGAGGAATTATGTTATTCTGTCAGGTCAATGTTCTTGTATTTAATTGCATTTGTACATTTGCACAATGGTCCAACACCCGACAGAATTGAGTAACAACAGTTTGAAATTCTCATGGAACAATTTTTTAAAATTACAAAGCACACTCTGAACTCAGATTTTTTTTCTTCTTCTCAGGGTGTAAGGTAGAATGCTCACTGACAATCAATATGTATGAATTCCCAAGGAAAAGTTTATTTCAAGACAAGTGGGCTGATTTTGATGCCATGTTAGCAGAAAGGATATATTTGCCTGTTGCCGAGAATGGTTTGTTCCCCACAGGCCACCTGTCATTTTAAATGAGGATTTTGGCAGCCAAACAGAAAAGGAGAAACTTGAGACTCAAGACAAAAAAAAAACACATTGCAAAAATGGAAAAAAATAAAAAAATACAAATAATTCTGCAATATGAACCATGTACATGGAAAATAGGGTTAAATATAATTTAGGATTTCACAGTGAAAGTAAATGAAGCTGCACCTTATATTAAATGTCTGTGTCTCTATTGCACCTGTAACAGATATAAATGCTGGTTCTGGTTGAATGTACTGTTATTGTTTTAAGTTGGGGGTAAGCGGTACTGTGGTAATGCAGTGCTTGCTGCATGTCATTTCAAAACCTCTGCACTGTCAGGTATGAAAGAAAGCACTCTCCAATCTCCATTCATTAAATTAATGAATCTACTGTACTGTTATACATCTAAATGTACTGCTTCACTGTTATACATCTAAATTCACATTTTAATTAAACATTTTGTAGCAGGGCGGCACGGATGGTGCAGTGGGTAGCACTGCCGCCTCACAGCAAGGAGGTCCTGGGTACGAATCCCCGTCGGCCGGGACCTCTCTGTGTGGAGTTTGCATGTTCTCCCCGTGTCTGCGTGGGTTTCCTCTGGGTACTCCGGTTTCCTCCCACAGTCCAAAGACATGCAGGTCAGGCTGACTGGAGAGTCTAAATTGCCCGTAGGTATGAGTGTGTGAGTGAATGGTGTGTGTGCCCTGCGATGGACTGGCGACCTGTCCAGGGTGTATTCCTGCCTTTCGCCCAATGTATGCTGAGATAGGCTCCAGCCCCCCTGCGACCCTGTTCAGGATAAGCGGGTTAAGATGATAATGGATGGATGGATGGATTTTGTAGCAACTGTGATTTCTGGACTGGTATTGCGAATGTTGGTTAGCATGCCTGCATATGCATGGAGCCATTTATAGCCTTAAACTCACCCATCCTTGTAGAGATTGAAGACAGACCCTCAGAAATAAGGAGGGGGGAAATTAAGCAGGCTAAAATGGTAATGAAATTAAAAGGAATTCTAAAACCCACAGAGGACAGAGCATTATAGTGGATGGAGATGCTGTCAAAATGTGCCCTCGCCAAGGGGGTTGACTTTACCCTTCCAGACACGCCCCTTGAACGCCTGTCAGACACATATCAGAAATGGGAAGCGGGCTGCCTCTTTGCCGCCCGGAATTCTCTCTCCCTTGCCTTCTGGCATCCCACTTATTAACAATGTGGTCTGTGTTGCAAAATGGCTGTCACTGTGACTTTTTGTGCAGGCATATGGGGATAAATAAGCAGGTGATCACAATAATGACCTTGTCAGCACTGGGATGGCTGCTCCATGGCTATTGCTTTGTACATGTAAAAGACAGATGTTGCAAACAGTGGGACTTTATTCATCAGCTGTTTCAAAACATGCTTTAGCCTACCTTGCACATGCCTTCACCCAAACCACATCCAGCTGCAGTTTTTGTATTTTGTATTTAGCTGTGACCTTGATCATTTATGTTAATTTAATGGGAATGTTTTATTTAAATGACAACTTTACATTACATTATTGGCATTTGGCAGACGCTCTTATCCAGAGCGACGTACAACAAAGTGCATACCCATAACCAGGGATAAGTTCGATGAAAGATAAGGACAAGGGCCTTTTTTTTTTTTTTTGGAACAAACAAACAAACAGAGCAAAAGTGACCAAAGTGAACGATCCAAACACTGCTTACCTAGCCAACTAAAAATACCGATACACAAAGCAAGTCACAGAGACAACAATTAAGGTTCACAGGGAGGTAGGGAGGGATGGGGAGAGGTGCTGCTTGAAGAGGTGTGTCTTCAGCTTGCGCTTGAAGGTGGGGAGAGATTCTATAGTTCTGACCTCAACGGGGAGTTCGTTCCACCACCGTGGAGCCAGAACAGACAGTAGTCGTGAGCGTGAGGTGGAGGTTCTGAGAGGGGGAGGTGCCAAGCGGCCTGTGGAGGCTGAACGAAGAGGTCTGGCAGGGGTGTAGGGTCTGATGATTTTTTGCAGATAAGCTGGGGAAGACCCTTTAACTGCTGCACCAAGGCTAGCACCAATGTTTTGAATTTGATGCGAGCCGTGACAGGCAGCCAGTGGAGGGAAGTAAGCAGGGGGGTGACGTGTGAGTATTTGGGAAGGTTGAAGACCAGACGAGCTGCTGCATTCTGGATGAGTTGGAGGGGTCTGATGGCGGACACTGGGAGGCCAGCCAAGAGGGAATTGCAGTAGTCCAGGCGGGACAGAACCATCGCTTGGACCAGGAGCTGGGTCGAGTAGGGGGTGAGAAAGGGGCGGATTCTCCGTATGTTGTATAGGAAGAACCTGCAAGACCGGGTCACCGCCGCAATGTTCTCGGAAAGGGACAGTCTGCTGTCCATCACCACGCCGAGGTTCCTTGCACTGGGTGACGGCGTGAGTGTGGTATCCCCGAGGGAAATGGAGAGATCCAGATGGGGAGAGGTATTAGCAGGGATGAATATCATTTCAGTTTTACCTGGGTTGAGCTTTAGATGGTGGTTGTCCATCCAGCTCTGGATGTCCCTCAGGCAAGCAGAGATACGGGCTGAAACCTGCGTATCAGACGGCGGGAACGAGACGAAGAGTTGGGTATCGTCCACGTAGCAGTGGTAGGATAGCCCATGTGCAGTGATCACAGGGCCAAGGGAGCGAGTGTAAAGAGAAAAAAGAAGCGGGCCAAGGACTGAGCCCTGGGGAACTCCTGTGGCGAGGGGCCGAGGTGTCGATACCGAACCAGCCCAGGCAACCTGGAAGGAGCGACCAGAGAGGTAGGACTCAATCCAGTCCAGGGCTGTGCCACAGATGCCCGTTGCTGACAGGGCAGACAGGAGGATGGAGTGATCCACAGTGTCGAAGGCAGCAGAGAGATCTAGAAGAATGAGGACAGAGGAGAGGGAGGCTGCTCGTGCGGCATGGAGTGACTCACTGACAACTGAAGGAATATGAGGCCCAGTTCAGAAATAAATAAAGATTTACAGAAAAATATTATGACTGCATGTTGTTCTATTGTTCTAGTTTCTATAAATGAGTGAATATGAAGGTAATACTTCAAGATGATAAAATTATTTTATGCATGGTTGTGTCAATATATGTACTGTAGGCAGCCCTGGTTGTAGACTGCTCTGATTAGGCGGGAACAGATTTTAGATAACTTATTATTCAGGGCACAGTGCCTTTGACTCTATACTCTGAGACAATGGATTTGGTTAGCTCTGATTCGAAGATATTGACATCCATACTGGGTGATCCTTGTAGGAATACCAGGATTTATTTTATATATACGTAAAATGAATGTATGTCAGCGATTGTTAGGAAATAATGTCAGCAAAGTCACTATGCAAGATGATTGGTTTTAAATACAATAGCACGGTAGTCATTTACATTACATTACATTACATTACATTATTGGCATTTGGCAGACGCTCTTATCCAGAGCGACGTACAACAAAGTGCATACCCATAACCAGGGATAAGTTCGCTGAAAGACCCTAGAGGTAAGTACAATTTCAACTGCTACCTGTACAACAAAGATAAGGACAAGGGCCTTTTTTTTTTTTTTTTTTTTTTTTTTTTTTGAACAAACAAACAAACAAACAGAGCAAAAGTTACCAAAGTTAACTATCCAAACACTGCTTACCTAGCCAACTAAAAATACCGATACACAAAGCAAGTCACAGAGACAACAATTAAGGTTCACAGGGAGGTAGGGAGGGATGGGGAGAGGTGCTGCTTGAAGAGGTGTGTCTTCAGCTTGCGCTTGAAGGTGGGGAGAGATTCTATAGTTCTGACCTCAACGGGGAGTTCGTTCCACCACCGTGGAGCCAGAACAGACAGTAGTCGTGAGCGTGAGGTGGAGGTTCTGAGAGGGGGAGGTGCCAAGCGGCCTGTGGAGGCTGAACGAAGAGGTCTGGCAGGGGTGTAGGGTCTGATGATTTTTTGCAGATAAGCTGGGGAAGACCCTTTAACTGCTTGGAAGGCTAGCACCAATGTTTTGAATTTGATGCGAGCCATGACAGGCAGCCAGTGGAGGGAAGTAAGCAGGGGGGTGACGTGTGAGTATTTGGGAAGGTTGAAGACCAGACGAGCTGCTGCATTCTGGATGAGTTGGAGGGGTCTGATGGCGGACGCTGGGAGGCCAGCCAAGAGGGAATTGCAGTAGTCCAGGCGGGACAGAACCATCGCTTGGACCAGGAGCTGGGTCGAGTAGGGGGTGAGAAAGGGGCGGATTCTCCGTATGTTGTATAGGAAGAACCTGCAAGACCGGGTCACCGCCGCAATGTTCTCGGAAAGGGACAGTCTGCTGTCCATCACCACGCCGAGGTTCCTTGCACTGGGTGACGGCGTGAGTGTGGTATCCCCGAGGGAAATGGAGAGATCCAGATGGGGAGAGGTTTATTACTGGTAAACAAGGCGATAACTTAATCTTATAGAAAAGTAACATATTAGGTTTATTTGCTGCATTCCACACCAACATGGGTTTACCAGTTTGAGCAAATATCTGTTATGTGCATGTTGAAGTTAGTTAGAATAGTGAGAGAGTTTTATTTATCGAAGTATTTCTGGATGGCTAGTTATCATATGTGGTAAGATGAATGAACGTGGCCTATTCGCAAACTGTACCAATTTCAGTGGATGATATCTGCCATGCGTGTTCAATCATAACCAGAGTTACTGTCGCCGGCTGTAATATTCGTTGGAGGTCACACAGAAGAAGGGTTGGTGACTGCATAAAAAGTAATCCAACTTCCACAACTTGGCTACCTTTTTATTTGCTGTTGATTTTAGATTTTGATTAGCTATCTGCCTCTCTATCTAGCTGACATTCAGGTGTCACTGCCGAAACTAGCTGATAAAACAAGAATTATTATATCATTCTGCATCATCACATTATTATAAATAGACAATTGACATTGCCCAATAACATACTGCATGTTTCCCAGCAATCTTTGCATATCAAAGAGGAAAATACTGATTTCAAAGAAAGTAGCCTACCATAAGTAATTATGCTTATAATGAAAAAAAGGCTACATGTTTGACATGTTAGGAGGCTATTGTAATTTTTTGTAATGAAGCAGAAATGCTTTCATGAAGCTTTGCTTTGTTCACTGTTGAAAGTTGGGAAGTACAGTGGGGTGCACATATTTGGGAACCCCTGGTTTAAATGTGTGTTACAATTAATCTATATGTGATGGAAAGCAAACCTGAACTCTAAATGGTACGGAGTTAAACGAGACCTTTCTGCAATTGTTAAAGCAAGCAATTTAAAGCAATTGTTTATGGTTTATAAATTATGAGAGACCGTGTGCAAAAGTTTTTAGATTATTCTTTATTACTTCAATGAGTCAGGTGAGTATAATTCCAGGGCTGAACTTTTTATTCCGAAGAAAGTCCATGCCTTCTAAAGTATCCAACTGCAGTGGCTGTTCTGTCTGGTGTTAACAAACATGGGTTCCTCTAAACAGTTGTCCAAAGATTTCAGATTTCAATACAAAGATGGTTAATTACCTATTTCCTTGTCAAAAACATCATTGGAAAATGGATGATAAATGGAACAGTTGAAGACAAGGCAAGGCCTGGAAGACCAAGATTTCAGATAGAATGGCCCAAGACCTGGTGAGAAATGCTCAGAAGAACCCACACATTATTGCAAAAGAGCTGCAAACACAGGTCTAAATGGTAAATGGTTCGATGGTTGGCATTTATATAGCGCCTTTATCCAAAGCGCTGTACAATTGATGCTTCTCATTCACCCATTCATACACACACTCACACACCGATGGCAATTGGCTGCCATGCAAGGCACCGGCCAGCTCATCAGGAGCATTTGGGGGTTAGGTGTCTTGCTCAGGGACACGTTGACACAGCCCGGGCAGGGGATCGAACCGACTGCCAGACAACTGCTCTTACTGCCTGAGCCATTTCGCCCCATAGCTAGCTGTTCACAGAACAACAATACAACCTACTTTAAACAACAAATACCTACATGGCAGAGTTGTCAGAAAGAACGACATCAACACAAAATTAAGCATGTGACATTTGCAAAAGAAAACATTGAGAAGCCTGATGAATCGAAAATTGAACTTTTTGACCACCACCAAAGAAGGTATGTTTGGAGAGAAAAGGATGAAGCCTTTATAGAGAAGAATACCTTGCCAACTGCGAAGCAAGGAGGCGGATCCATTATGCTTTTGGGTTGTGTGGCAGCTGGCAGCCGTACATGCAAGGAGGCCAAAGAATAATACAAATTCAAAAGTCCTTGGTTAATGTAAAAATAATTCAAGGAATAAAGGGGTAAAGATAGACAGGTTAAGAACAAGTCCTAAAAAAGAAGGTTACTGCAGAGGAGTTGTGTGATGTGTGAAGAGATGAATCTTCAAACTGCGGGGGAAAATTTGCAGTGAGAGAGCAGTTCTTATGGGGAGGTCGTTCCACCACTGGGTAGCAGTAATCTATTCTGGAGATTACCATTGCCTGGATGAGTAGCTGTGTGGAGTATGTGGGTATGGTCTAATCCTCCTGATGTTATATAGAAGGAACCTGCAGGACCGTGATGTTGCTCTTTGAAGTCCAGCTGGTAATCCAGGACCACCCCCAAATTCCTAGCAGAGTGGAAGGTAGTCACTGTAGTCCTATCAACAATGACTGAGAGTTCTTGTAGTTGGGGTGCTCTATGAGGGATGAAGAGCAGCTCCGTTTTGTTGAATATTTGCTTAATATTTTGCGAATTTGGAGTATGTACCTGCCTCAAGGGTACTATAGCAAGGGTACTGATCCCATTTAGGAATCAGATGTTCCATTAATCTTTAACCTTACAACACACTTACCTCTACACTTACAGAAATGAGGACAGGCTGATGGCTGTGTTTCAGTAAAGTTTATTATACCAGGATTACATGACCAGGTAGGGGTGGCCTGTAGCGTAGTGGTTAAGGTACATGACTGGGACCTGCAAGGTCAGTGGTTTGATCCCTGTGTATCAACAACATGATCTGCGCAGCTGTTGGGCCCTTGATCAAGGTCCTTAACCCTGCATTGCTCCAGGGGGGGATTGTCTCCTGCTTAGTCTAATCAACTGTACGTCTCTCTGGATAAGAGCGTCTGCCAAATGCCATTAATGTAATGTCATGTAATGAAGCATCAGGAATTACATGTTAAAGTTATGCACCAATTGCATGAGGATCAAGGGCAACTGTAGTCTGATACCTTACCATGTGGTCAAATGAAATAGCCAGGAAAGAGCGCTAAAAACTGGAAGTAACATTTCACGAGGAGTAGAGCCACACTGTACATCAGGGCAAATGAGAAATGCATGGGCAGACACCACTTCTTTGTCAGCTTCACAAGTTTCCATATTTCTTTCAGGGTTTCAGAGGGGGCTGGAATATTTGCCCTTTCATACTACTGCTAGCGTTTTTGCACTACTGATCATTCCTAAAGATTAGACAAATCCAAATTTTAAACTGTATCACAGATTTTTTTTTTCTCTGTGTTAGAGTAACTGTTCAGGATCTACCTATAAAATGTTGGATTAAACATCTCTGACAGTCCAGATTCTATAAATAGAAAATGCAATAAATAAATAGTGCAATTTCAGTTTACAGGCCACTTTTATCCACCTATGTTTTCAAAATAGGTACTTGCAGTTTTTAAAAGTTGTCATGTAAAGGTTATATTACCCATTTCTATTTGATATCATGAAGTACTGAAAATAGGGAATACACAGATCATTTAGCTTGTGCTGCTTTCATCTAAATAAAAAATCCACAGGAACAATTGACGCAACAATTTTACAGGTTCACAGAAAGAAAAAAGTTTAACTATTTGTTTGTAACCAAGAAGGTTGCCTGCTTTGTGGGTGGGAGGAGAAAGTGTGAGAGTAAGGTCAAAAGTAGAAAGGAGGGAGGCAACCATCAAGCACCCACAAACAAAGCAGGCAACCTTCTTGACCTGGTCTTCACAAGGATCTGCACAACAACCAACCTCTCTATAACACCACTCCATATATCTGACCACTCCTTCATTTCCTTTTCCCTTCAACTCTCCTCTAACACCCATCCATCCCTCCCACCATCCACTGTCACCTTGATCCCAACTGGTCCGGCTTCAAGAGTGGCCACTCTACTGAGACCACCCTACTTGCGGTCACTGAGGCACTCCACTCTGCTAAAGCCAAATCCCTCTCTACTCATCTTCCTCAACCTGTCGGCCGTTTCGATACAGTCAACCATGAGATTCTGCTCTCATTGCTGACTGGGATGGGTGTCATAGGATCCGCACTCGCATGGTTTTCCTCCTTCCTCTCTGGCCGTTCCTACCAGGTGACTTGGAGGGGCTCAGTCTCTGACCCTCACCCCCTACAAACTGGATTCCCGCATGGCTCAGTTCTTGGTCCTCGCCTCTTCTCTCTATACAACATGTCTCTTGGTTCTGTTATCTCTTCCCATGGCTTTTATTACCATTCTTACGCCAATGACACTTTCTTTCCTTCCCCCCCAATACCCAGGTCACTGCACAGATCTCTGCCTGCTTGGCTGATATGTCTGCGTGGATGACTTCCCACCACCTGAGGCTTAACCTTGCCAAGACTGAGCTTCTCTATATCCCTGCTAAGTCCTCTCTGACAATCGACCTCTCAATGATTGTTGAGGACTTTGGAGTATCCTCCTCCCATACGGCCAGGAATCTTGGGGTGACTCTTGATGACCACATGACCCTCGCTCCACTGCCAGAACCTGCAGGTTCTTCCTTTACTATATACGCCGTATCCGTCATATCCTGACGGAGAAAGCCACCCAGCTCCTAGACCAGGCGCTTGTCATTTCCCGCCTGGATTACTGCAACTCCCTCCTGGCCAGTCTCCTAGCTTGTGTCATCAAGCCCCTCCAGCTGGTCCTGAATGCTGCAGCCCGCCTGATCACCAGTCAGCCCAGGTCGGCTTATGTCACCCCACTCTTCATTGGCCTCCACTGGCTTCCTATCGCTGCACGCATCCGATTCAAGGCCCTAGTGTTGGCATTTCAGGCTGCGAAGGGGACTGCCCCACCTTACATACAATCCCTGATCACTCCCTACTCCCCAGCTAGACCACTCCGGTCTGCCAGCTCTGGTCGCCTTACGGTTCCCTCTCTACGTGCACCTGGCGGTCGAGCTGCACGTTCACGCCTGTTTTCCGTTCTGGTTCCTCAGTGGTGGAATGACTTGCCTACCACTGTCAGGACAGCAGAATCCCTCCCCCTATTTCGAAGCAGACAAAAAACACACATTTTCGAACTATACCTTAGTCCTCCCTCCTGATTCCCCCCCCCTTTCTGATATCCCTCTTGTTTAACCCCAAAAAAAAAAACTTACGATGACTGCATTTTTGTTTAGAACAGCCCTTCATGTGTGTTTTATGTGTGTATAACCTATGCACTCAGCGTCTGCCAAATGACTAAAATGTAAAATATAAATGTAAATGACGTAGTTCATACCAGTCAGTCAGTCAGTTTCCAATATTGCAAGCATGGAATAAGAGGATCCTCAGTTAGAGGATCCTCCAACATTAAGTGTGCTATTATGGCAGCATTATGTTTTAGTGTTAACAATGGTTGCGATGGGGGAAAAATGTGTTGGAAAAAAAAAGCATGCAAACCTATGCTAATGCTAACACCGTGAACATGACGGCTTACTTACATCAACATCACTCCATTAATAATGATTGGCTTACATCTTCATGTAATTTTTAACTCATGTCCATTTTCAACACAAAAATCTTACAAAAAAACCCCAAAAAAACTGTCAGAGACATAGGCCAAACGATAGACTTACTGAAACAAATTGCATTGTATTCGACTCATGACTAGATACTAAAAACTTTCTTATACCAGCACTAAGAATGCAACTGAATACATTTGACTAATCAGACACAGTGAAGAAGCCAACAGTCCATATACTATTGGTCCCCTAAAATTCCTGGGGGACTATGTATAAAAAGGGATGTAATTCCTACATGGATCAGCCAATATGGATGTAAATATCCTCAAATTAAAGGTGACTGCCTGCACTTTCACCTCATATTCATTGTTTAATTTCCAATCAAAAGCACTGGAGTACAGAGCCAAAAGAACAGAAATTGTACCAAATACTTATGGACTGCACTGTATCTGCATATGCTCCAAGTGACCAAATAATCAGGAATCAGGAGTGTGGTTTTCAAACCTGTTTTTGGTGGAGAGACACACACGCAATTACACACACACACACACACACACACACACACACACACACACAGATGTTTCAATGTCCTTCACATAAAGCAGAGATGTAATCTCTCAGGACTCCCAAAGGCTGAAATAAAAGACAGGAAACCAGTATCAAGCTGGGAAATAGTTAGGAAGCCCCCGGCCTTTTGTCTGCAGAGCATCAGTGCTTAATGAAATTAGCCCCCACCCCCCATTGAAGTACATCAACAGCTTGCCCTTTTTAGAAAACCTTTATTTTGGCCCTATCCAATAATGGAATTTTGGCTGAATTTGGAATCCATTGGGAAGGCTTTCACTTGAAGCTCATTTCTGGGGCATGGTGCTCTCTTTTCAGAGCCAGAGGTTTGTCTCATTTTTCATTCTACCTTTGGTCTCTTTAGCATCTTTGCTTTTTCAAGGTTGGTGGAGAGACCTGCCTGGAAGTCACATGATCAGGGCTCACAGCCAATAACTCAGCTGGTAATGCTTTGGCAGCCATCCTAACATGGAAAATGACTCTTCCTTTAAACATTTTCTGTGTTTTTCAGCTTCCATTACAGTTTTATTCAACCATTTTCAAGTTAATCACTGAGGCATTTATTTAGTCAGTTTTCAATTAATTGAAATGACAGCTGCAATTAGACTAATTCTATCTCATATTGTCAATTTGAAGTCAATGTAAAGCCACTAATTTTTGCTGCTGAATGTACAGACAACTTTAGAATAACAAGTGCTGGAAATTAGATTTCCTGCCTGACTAGCTTTTAATTGGTATTTTTTAAGGCAATTATTTATTTGTCTTTTCAGACAACATAGCTGGGCTAAAGACCGTTATTTCTGCCAAGGCTGGTCCTAATTAATGCAAGCGAGCTGATGTTTTCTTTGGCCCAGGAGCACATGATTACTGCAGAGTTTTTGTGCAAGAGGTCATCTTTCCAGTCTCCTCCCCCAACTCTCGTTCTGAGGAAAGTTCACTGGTTCAACTTGTCTATGTCCTGGCTAAAAACTTAGCTTGAGAGCTGCTGTTCCTTCAGCCCTCTGTGAGATCAGCCTTCTGTTAAACTTCCAGGTAAACAGTTTTATTGTTGATAATCTCACTTCATCATGTTGCATTTCATGAAAATGTAAAGAAGAAATTGAATTGAACGAAAAAAAGACTTAAAAAAGTGATTAAAGGCTCTTCAGTGTACTGATGTTTGTACTGTAAGTGAATGGGTTTACTGTGTTATGTGAGACTGCACACTGCTATGAGTGTATTCTGACAAGTGCTATGCTGTGTATGTAGACCAGCTTGTGCAGTGCTGTACATGAGTGTACTATACTGTGTTGTGTGGACACATTGCAACTCAGCACTGTGGTCAAACAGCAAGTCCTCTCCACAGGCTGGCAGTGTTTCAGCTGGCAGCCACAGAAGAAGAACCCCTCCTGAACCTGCCCGACTCATGCTGATCCTACAGTGTGGAAGTTCAGATTTCATCCTGTATATCAACACAGATTCCCATAGACCTTCACAATCTCATTGCCCTCATACTTTTGAGAGAAAGGCTGTATGTAACCTTCCTGTAAAATCTGGCTATGCTAGCTTGAAAATTGAGCTGGTCATAAGCCAGTCTAGCTGGGTATGAGTGGGTCAACCAGAATGGCCAAGCTAGTCTTGAAGCTGGTCTAGCTGGGTATGAGCTGGTCAACCAGCTAGTGCTGGTAGCTTGTCTGAGCGAGTAGCTAATCTACCAGCTACTAGCTGTTTCAAAACATAGCTTCTGCTGGTCAAACCATGTCAAGCTGGGAGCCGGTCTAAACTGGTGAACCAGTTAAACCATGTCGAGCTGGGAGCTGGTCTGAACTGGACAACCAGCTACCGGCTATTTCAAAACTTCAGCAGGGCAATGCGTGTCTACAAAAGTGACAGAGAAAATAATTTCTGAGAAACTTTATCTCGAGCAAAAACCTCTTTAGTATTTTGGATCACACAGTATGAAGCCCCAATATATGAGACGTACCATTTTAGAAAAAAAACAAAACATAATTTAGCAGTCATTTTACTTTGATCAAAGGATCTCTGTCAAAAGTTAATTGGACCAGATCTGTTTTCGACCTCTTGAATGTTTCAACTTGTTTTCAACCTCTGAATCTTGGCAGACTCATAAGAGTTGGTCTGACTTTTAAAGTTACAGATTACCTGAGCCTGCCAACTCAAGCTTTTGAAACTTCATTCTGGCATAAGTTCAGTCTTGCTAAATGATGATGCTCATTTTTAAGTTTTTAAAATTTAAGTATTGTTGACACACATGTGTCAGAAAACATCACCATTGCATGACCAGCATGCAGGTTAATAATTCTTTTCTGAGATGTCCCGTGTACTGCATTGGGATTATTCATGACTGTTGAATAGTTGGCTCTATAAGAAGGCTGCATCGTCATTTTTGTGCTGGAGGACTGAATAAAAGAGGTTGAAATTCTATTTCCCAAAACATAGGGCCCTATTTACGATGTGTTTTCAATAAACTGACTTACAATTAAATTAGAGCTACTTTTTTCCAATACATCATCTTCTATTCATTCTGTTGATCAACAGACTAGCCAAACATTACTTCACATGATTTCATTCTGAGTTGATGAAAAGGACAAATATTGAATATTGAATGAAGCCAGTGGACAGTGTCTTGGTATTATTAGAGCTGTTCTGATTGTAAAAAAAAAACACTTTCCTGCATTGATTTCCTTTGCCATGCCATGTTTCTGTTAAATGAGATTAGGTTTCTTCCCAACATATAATTTAAATTAGCTAAAATACCTTTGCATGTTTTTTTCAAAACCACTTTGATGTTCTGTATTTCTAAGTCCTACATTGAAAGTATTATTGATTTGCTAAATGCAGCTGAGAGCTTGAGAATGTTCTCCCTCAATGTTCTTAACATTCTTAGCAGTGGACAAGAGCCCTTAAGGATCAAGAGAGTGTTTTGTTGCTTTAGAGAAAATAGAGTTGTGCAATCTACAGTACACAAAAGAAAACTTAAATGGCATTCCCAATCCAGAAAGGCATGCAATTTGAATCCTTTGTTGTACTTCCTCTCAGTGGGGGGAGTCCAACAAACCACTATGGTGCTTAGTCTTCAACTTAATGACATTTAAGCATATTGGCCTTTCTTTTTCTTCTTACACAACGTTGTTTGTTGATTTTGGCAACCCCCCTGAACTTGTGATAATGACCTTGATTCAATTAACATTAGTCCTGAAGTTTCACTCAAAATTAAATGAAAATGTTTGTATTTTTTTATCAAATATAAGTTGGCAAGTTCACCATGACTAACACACCGTACTGAAAATTGAAACAAATGCTTGCACTCAAAGATACAGACAAATATTTACTTAACCCAGTCCAATATTCACCCTGATTTTTTAAGGACAAATACATTTGCAGTTAAGTTCAATTAAATTCAATTTTATTGTACATATCAAGCTACCCAACCACTTGGCCCACTCTGCTTTCATGGAGAGAGTCAGTGGAGGGAAACCAGTATGCTTAAAGCAGCTCTGTGTCAGTTGTCACTTTATAAAATGGTGGAACCATTATTTGGTTTTAAAATTAGCAGTAAAAAAAGGGGCGGGAAGGGTGTGGGGAGTGGGTCATGGTGAGTAGGAGGAGGGGTGGTGGTGTGGACAGGGGATATGAGCTGGGCCAAACATTGCCATCTGGTTCTCACACTGCATTATGACTTTATTGCCGAACATCTGGCCTAATTACACAATAATCGGCAGTAACCTTGCTTGCTTCTTTGAAGCACATTGCTTCAATGGAGGTTGTGGTCACCTGGCTAGAGTGCAGGGTGAGTTCTGTTGTACTGCTTGTTTGTTAATGTTGAGGTTGACTAGACTGCCTTTATACTTGTTAAATCTAAATCTAACTTCATCACCGTCAGAGCAACCCTGACCCTAACCCGCTCCCAGTTATCATTTTTGTGTGAGTTTGTAGTTGGATTGTTATTTCTTACCACCTTTAAATTAAGTTTTTATGTTGCTGTAGTGCATTATGAATTATGTCATCACTTGAGCTTGTGCGCAACTGTGTGTGCATTTTGTGTGTGCATAGGTTTGAGCATGCATGTGTGTGTAGCTTGCTAGAGCAGAATGTATTTTGGTTTTGAAATGACTGGTGTCACAGAAATGCTCAGAAATTCATTGCACTAGGGCAGAGAATCTCAAGGCCTCTTTGTGCCATTTTTGTGGCTGGCAGGCAGAGCTGAGGTGTAGCTGCTTTTGCTGAATTAGCCCATGCCCTGTGCCCAGTGGCAGGTTCAAAGGGAGGTGCTAGAGGGGCATGGATAGAGAGGACGTATGTATACCTGTGATGTGTACAGTATGCCGTTTCTGTGTGTTTGGGTGGTATGTGTGTGTGCATGTGTGTGTGTGTGTGTGTGTGTATGTTGAGAGTATGGAAACTATAGCAAAAAACATTTTACTGAGAGGAGGAAAATGACGGAACATGGAAGAGAAGAAAAAGAAAGAGCTTGGCCCCCCACAATCGCACTATTATTTGGAGTGTGCTGCTATCTCAAAGGGGCTCCAGATTTTGAATTCACTCACAGGAAAGTAAGTGGTCAGGATCCAGGTTAGAACCGGGGTACTTGAACATTCAACAGAGACACAAAACAGGACTGTATTCATGGTAAATCCAAGGTCAGAATTTTAAAGAGAGGAGTCACAGATAAATTGGCCCTTTCTAGTGATTGAAGGCCACACAAGGAAACCAGAGTTTCAGTGAACTTTATACTCCAGCGAGCCAATATAAATCTCACTTGAACAGTCAGATTCGGTATCTGAGTGCTAAATCTATCTAAACCACTATCTTCCAGTGCCGTTGTCTGCCCCATGGAACAGACTGCATTTTGACCATTCCAGTGATGACTGTGGCCCAGAGTGTCCTCCAATGATGGCAGATAAACTAACATAACCTAAATAATGGTTCCCAAGCAAGGATGGTTTCAGCCAGCAGAAATGCCTGTGATTGCAGCACTCGTTAGAGTGTATTCAATTCAATTCAAATCAATTCCATTTGTATAGCAGTCTTTAGAATAAAAGTGAAACAAAGCAGCTTTACAAAGAACCCAGGCCTGAGACACCCTCAGAGCAAGCCTAGAGCGACAGTGGCTAGGAAAAACTCCCTAACAGAAAAAACCGAGCTCAGAGGGGGAGCCCATCTGCTTCTGGCCGTTTAACAGTAGTGTTATATATAATATAAATAGATTTAATTAAATTAATAAATTAAATAAATAATTTAAAAAATAATAAATTATGCAAGTAATAATTTTGCAGATGACAAATATAGATGATTATCCAGGAATGTCCGGTTCTTGGCACATGAAGAGGAGAAGTAACTGGTTCGCTGAAGCCGGGGTCAGGTTGTGGTGCTTGAGCTACAACTCCAGGCCGGAGCACGGAGCAAGGGGAGGAGGGCAGAAACAAGACAATGATTGGTGGATGGTAAGTGGTAAAATTGAAAAAGAGAAGCAGGGCAGCAGAAAAGGTGGGAAAGAGGTGCCTGTATTGGAAACCTGAAAGAGATTCTCACAGACCAAGGCACCTCTTTTATCTCACGGACACTGAAAGAGCTGTACAAGCTGTTGGACATCAGGTCTATTAGAACCAACATCTACCACCCTCAAACTGGTGCTGGTGTACGGTTCAATGAGATGGTGAAGACAATGATTTTTAAGTTTGTTTCCACCGATATCTGACATTGGAATAAACGAATGTACCCTCTATTGTTTGCCGTAAGAGAGGTTCCCCAAGTCTACACTGGGTTTTTCCCCTTTCAGTTATTGTATGGGTGAAGGCCCCATGACATTTTGGACCTTTAACCCTTTAACCCTTTGGTGTGTACGTTCAGAAATCTTTTCAGTGACCACACCGCATACAAATCGCAACTTGTAATTTCCATTATATTGTTTACATTCTGCTTTCTGTCACTTTACGGCACGGATGGTGCAGTGGGTAGCACTGCCACCTCACAGCAAGGACCTGGGTTTGAATCCCCGTCGGCCAGGGCCTCTATGTGTAGAGTTCGTACAGTGCATCCGGAAAGTATTCACAGCGCTTCACTATTTCCATGTTTTGTTATGTTACAGCCTTATTCCAAAATTGATGAAATTCATTTTCATACCCCATAATGACAATGTGAAAATTTTTTTTTTAGGATTTTTGATAATTTATTAAAATAAAAAACTAAGAAATCACATGTACATAAGTATTCACAGCCTTTGCCATGAAGCTCAAAATTGAGCTCAGATGCATCCTGTTTTCATTGATCAACCTTGAGATGTTTCAATAGCTTAATTGGAGTCCACCTGTGGTAAATTCAGTTGATTGGACATGATTTGGAAAGGCACACACCTGTCTTTATAAGGTCCCACAGTTGACAGTGCATGTCGGAGCACAAACCAAGCATGAAGTCAAAGGAATTGTCTGTAGACCTCCGAGACAGGATTGTCTCGAGGCACAAATCTGGGGAAGGGTACAGAAAAATATCTGCTGCTTTGAAGGTCCCAATGAGCACAGTGGCCTCCATCATCCGTAAATGGAAGAAGAACCACCAGGATTCTTCCTAGAGCTGGCCGCCCGTCTAAACTGAGCAATCGGGGGAGAAGGGCCTTAGTCAGGGAGGTGACCAAGAACCCGATGGTCACTCCGTCAGAGCTCCAGCATTCCTCTGTGGAGAGAGGAGAACCTTCCAGAAGGACAACCATCTCTGCAGCAATCCACCAATCAGGCCTGTATGGTAGAGTGGCCAGATGGAAGCCTTAGTAAAAGGCACATGGCAGCCCGCCTGGAGTTTGCCAAAAGGCACCTGAAGGACTCTCAGACCATGAGAAACAAAATTCTCTGGTCTGATGAGACAAAGATTGAACTCTTTGGCTTGAATGCCAGGCGTCATGTTTGGAGGAAACCAGGCACCGCTCATCACCTGGCCAATACCATCCCTACAGTGAAGCATGGTGGTGGCAGCATCATGCTGTGGGGATGTTTTTCAGCGGCAGGAACTGGGAGACTAGTCAGGATTGAAGGAAAGATGAATGCAGCAATGTACAGAGACATCCTGGATGAAAACCTTGACTTGAATCCGATTGAACATCTCTGGAGAGATCTGAAAATGGCTGTGCACCGACGCTCCCCATCCAACCTGATGGAGCTTGAGAGGTGCTGCAAAGAGGAATGGGCGAAACTGCCCAAAGATAGGTGTGCCAAGCTTGTGGCATCATATTCAAAAAGACTTGAGGCTGTAATTGCTGCCAAAGGTGCATCAACAAAGTATTGAGCAAAGGCTGTGAATACTTATGTACATGTGATTTCTTAGTTTTTTATTTTTAATAAATTTGCAAAAATTTCCAAAAAACCTCTTTCATGTTGTCATTATGAGGTGTTGTGTGTAGAATTTTGAGGAAAAAAATGAATTTATTCCATTTTGGAATAAGGCTGTAACATAACAAAATGTGGGAAAAGTGAAGCGCTGTGAATACTTTCCGGATGCACTGTATGTTCCCCGTGTTTGCGTGGGTTTCCTCCGGGTACTCCGGTTTCCTCCCACAGTCCAAAGACATGCAGGTTAGGCTGATTGGAGAGTCTAAATTGCCCATATGTATGAGTGTGTGAGTGAATGGTGTGTGTGCCCTGTGATGGACTGGTGACCTGTCCAGGGTGTATTCCTGCCTTTCGCCCAATGTATGCTGGGATAGGCTCCAGCCCCCCTGCGACCCTGTTTAGGATAAGCGGGTTAGGATAATGAATGAATCAATGAATTGTAATTTATCAGCCATTTCAACTTCTGAAATCACAAGTCGCTATCAACTTGTCAGTACACAAGAAAGGGTTAAAGGAAACTTGGGAGGAGAGTCCAAGCCAAACTAAAAATGAAATTCAATATGTGTTGGACCTGCAAGAAAAGCTGCATTCACTCGGTCAAATTGCTCCAGGCTCAAGAACATCAGAGTGCAATTGTGAATATTCAAACTGGGAAGCAGTTACTCCTGTCGTCCGCTTCCATATTATTTGCCAAGTGGCAAGGACCTTTTGAGGTTACACGGAGTATAGGGAGTGTATACTATGAAGGTATTCGTTCTGATAGGGGAGGGGCACATTACATCTTCCATCGTAATTTACTGAAGTTGTGGAGAGAGGTAGACCCTGCCTTGCTAGCCATACCAGATGTCAGATGAGCTGTGACCGGAAATTCCCTAATCTGAATAAAACTCATCCAGACCCACTTGGCAGCCATCTCCGGAACAGCAAGCATAGATAGCTCAATTACAACAAGATTGTGCTGACATTTTCTCACCCCTACCAGGAAGAACAAACCTCACAGACCACCACATACCTACCCCTCCGGGCATTGTATTTAGAAGTTGACTGTACTGATTGCTTGAACACAAGAAAAAAGTGGTTCAAGAAGAATTGGGAAAGATGCTGGACATGGGGGTAAGAGAGGAATCGCAAGCGATTGGTGGAGTCCCATCATGCTTGTTCCCAAGCCCGATGGGTTGGTACAATTCTGCGTGGATTACCAAAAGTTCGTAATTAGAAATTTGATGCCTATCCTATGCCTGGCATAGACAAGCTGCTGGATCGGTTGGGCACTGCTCTTTTTTTTCGACACTGGATTTAACCAAGGGCTACTGGCAGATTCCCTTGTCTCCAGAGTCCAAGGAAAAATCTGCCTTTTCCTCTCCATTCGGTTTACACCAATTTCTCATGCTCCCGTTCGGTCCACAAGGAGCTCCGTCATTTTCTTTACATTTGTTATTTTAGTTTATTGTTTTGGCCCGGATACAATGAGGGTGACGGGTGAAGATTTTTGTTTATTTTACGTTTGGGTGTGGGCTCGCAGAATCCGGTTCCTGTCAGTGAATAAAATGCTGGTGAAAACGGACAATTCTTCCTATCTCCCTGTGTCCATCTCGTCTGTCCGCCCAGTGGCGTGTCATGCCATGTGACACTGTGAGTGGCTTCAAAAAGTGTGCAGACCCCTTCACTTTTTGACCACTTTATTGTGTTACAGATTTTATTTTATTATTATTTTTTAATGGATAGAATTGCCATTTTGCCCATCAATCTACACTCAGTAACACATAATGACAAAGTGAAAACATGTTTTTAGAAATTTGACCAAAAACTGAAATCCAAGTATTGGATTTTACCCCTGGTGTAAAATCCAGCTATGACCAGCTCAGCTACCAAGCTATGTTACAAAACATACTGTACCTAGCTTGAGCTGTTTTTTTCAGTAGGGACTCATTCATACCATGCAACACAACACAAAACCCCTTTCCACAATGCCTTAAACCCTTTTATTACTGGATGTGGTACTGATGTAATTTGCTTTCATATCTTTTTATTACAGTGGTAATAGCACATGCATAGTTCTGCTGTTTTCATTATAAAAGGGAAGTCCAATTCTGTAAAAAAAAAGAAATAAGACAAATAAAAAAGAGATGAATGAACTTCCCCTCAGGGCACACACGCGAGTTTGACTTAAGCGATCAAAGGACTTACAGCAGTCCGCATGCCTTTGAAAGCTGGCAGCTGTGCGACTCTTCCTGGGGTCTCGCAGTTTAAGAAGATTTACATTACCGATTTAAGAGGCATTTCGTGAAACAAATAAACCAACGTGTTTCTCATTGTGCTTATGGAGCGCCGGCAAGTTCTGCTTTGCGGATGTTGCTCGGGCAACCGTTAGTGAAGTATTGCATTACAAATAGCGTGACAATTGCAGCAGCATTATAAACGTCTGAATTTTTGCTTATTTTCTTTGTAATAAAGCCAGTGCTCAGAACTAAGGTTCAGTCTGGTCAGAATTGAGTCATTTGCAATCAAATGTAGGTCCGCCTGTTAAAAGTATAAACAACACGTAGTGTGTGTATGCATGTTAGCTAGTGTACTGGATGTCTGGAAATATGTCACAGCAGACTTCCTGCCAGTTAAAAGCACAAATGTCAACTCAAAAGACCAGAGTTCATTTTTGAGCAGAACTGCTTAGTGCCAATTAAGACGGAGCTGCACACGTCCTCTATAGTAATACTGTGCTGTAGCTGGACTGCGTCCAGCAGCCTATCTGCCCTGGGAGTTGTGTAATGATTTTAAATGGGGAACTGTGCAGCTCATACAAGGAAGCACTGTGTGCCCTCATTACCTTGTTGACGCTCGATTGGCAAGCCACTGTATCAGGCTGGGAGGTTTCACACTAGCACAACTTTACAGTATTACAGTATTGTTTGAAGCAAAACGGTTCATGAATCGAATGTGCGTTCTCACAATTACACAGTTTTATCTCCATTCCCCTTTAATTTTTTTTCCTCCTTTGCAGAGCTAGAATGCCTGTCTTAGGCCAAGAAAGCCAGGATGTCAGGGCCTTCCTTTCAAAGGAATACGTGCCGTGAGACCTGTCTCTCTTACCCTGTTGATATGTGTCAGAGCCCCCATTCTGCTGCCATGTCTAGGGATGGAACTGACTGGGAGATATTGCAGCCACCAAGCTACATTACACTTGCATTTAGGCATTGATCACATTATATGTTTTGGAGAGACTTGAAATTCAACATTTGTATACAACTCAACAGTATCCCATCTTATATTTTTTCAGTGCATATTATTTAAACATGCCATTTGTCATTCTTTTTGTCATTGGTTTAATCCTAAAGGGCTATTTTTAATGAAGCGATTTATTTAGTATGGGTTGGGATGAGTAGCAGTAATTCAAATTACTATTCATCTAACTGTGGCTTGCATTAATTGATGCCTGATGGCTACAGGTATATGAAAAACATAAGGAATAATAATATCTCCAGTCATCATCTCTCTCTCTCTCTCTCTCTCTCTCTCTCTCTGGCTCTCTCTCTCTCACACACACACACACACACACACACTCTTGCTCTCTCTTTCTCTCACACTCTTGTTCTTTCTCTTTATGGTGCAGTCTGTTTACAGGGAAGGACCTATCACCAGGAGACTGATGATTTGATTCCAACAAACTGAAAGCAGCAAACAGTAGAGGAGTATCTTGGTGAGAATGTTGTGAGACAGGGATGCCAAGGTCCAGCAGAGCGGGCAAACTGAAAGAGGGGAGTGCAGCACAAAGGAAAGCAAAAATCAGCTCTGGCAGAGAAAATCTCAGCCCGAACATACAATGGTTCCCTTTCTCTCCCAGCTCCTGGTGCCTCATACAGTATATGAGCCCAGCGGATGTGGCAAGATATTCTCCTCTATTAATCCACAGAGTACGTATCAGGTTTCTGCTTGCAAGGAGACTTTGCCGAGGGCCCAGGCCAAGCGGGGTCAGATCCAACAGAGTAGCTTCCGTGAGGCCGTACGTGGGGAAAGCTGGTTTGGTGGGCCCCCGTGACTCAGCGAGCACTCTGGGTGCACAGAAACCCAAAATCCTGGCTGGGTTCGAAATCATCTCTCATTTTCCGAAGCTACTTTACAGGAGCATGACCCATATCTGCTGCTATGTCTCATATCTGCTTCTGAACTGCTGATCACACTTATTTATTTATGTCTTTCCTCCAGATGTGCTGTCCTGCTAGAGGACAAGGGCATAGCTGTTGAGTCCACCAATGGCAGCCACCTATCACCATTGCAGTCCAGTACAATCGCATGAAGGGCCCTGAGAGAACCAGTTGTTATAAGGCCATTTTTGCATGACTAGCATCTAATCCAGGCCGTGTGCTGTCTCAGTGTTGGAGGATATTGGCATTGGTCATCCTGATACACCAGCAAGTAGCAGGTGCTCTGCTATACACGTACAGTCCCCTCCAAAAGTATTGGAACAGCAAGGTCAACTCCTTTGTTTTAGCTATATACTGAAGACAATTAAATTTAAGGTCAACAGATGTACATGAGATTCAGCTTTTATTTCCTGGTATTTTTACCTAGATTTGTTAAACAACTTAGAATATATCACCTTTTGTATCAGACCACCCAATTTTTAGGTGAGCAAAAGTATTGGAACATGTGACTGACAGGTGTTTCTTGTTGCCCAGATGTGTCCTGTTAATTGATTGGTTAAATAGTTCTGAATTTATTTATTAATTCATTTAATAGTTCTTGGTTTTAGCCTTGGGTTTTGCCTGTGAAGACTGCATTTCTGTCAGAAAATATAAACCAACAGAGAGCTGTCTTTGGGAGAAAAGCAAGCCATTTTGAAGCTTAGACAAGAGGGGAAATCGATCAGAGCCATTGCACAAGCATTGGGGATAGCTTGTACAACAACTTGGAATGTCCTGAAAAAGAAAGAAACCGCTGGCGTATTGGGAAACAGACATCAAACAGGTCAAGGAAAACAACAGCAGTTGATGACAGTAACATTGTGTACATGATAACTCATAATGGTAGCAGCAGGATGAGTTCAGAAGTGTACAAAAACTCTGTCTGTCTTACAGAGAAATGGATCCAAACTAATTGGGAGGAACTTCATCATGCAGCAAGTCAATGACCGAAAACACACTGCCAACACAACAAAAGAGAAAAGTGGAAGGTCTTAGACTGGCCAAGTCAATCACCAGACCTTAACCGAATTGAGTATGCATTTTACCTCCTGAAGAGGAGATTGAAGGGAAAAACCTGGTGAAACAAACAACAACTGAAAGAGGCTGCAGACTTGATGCATATGCTATGAAATATTAAGTGTTATTTGCTTTCATTTAATTTCCTGTTCCAATACTTTTGCTCATGTAACAATTGGGTGGTCTGATACCAAAGGTGCTATGTTCTAAGTAGTTTAACACATCTAGGTGTAAATACAAGGAAATAAAAGCAGAAATTCAGAATTCTCATGTTCATCTTTTTAATCTCAACCCCAACTGTATTCAATGTATTGCAAAAACAAAGGAATTGGCCCTGCTGTTCCAATACTTTTTGAGCGGACTGTATATCCAATGGCAGTAAATTCACCAAAAAGAGTAAAAATCCAGTGATATTTTTTTCTTACAATAAATATTCGCATGAAGGGCTCTGAAAGAACCAGTTCTTATGAGGCCATTTTTGCATGACTAGCATCTAATCCAAGATCACAGACCGTCTGCTGTCTCAGTGATTGAGGGTATCGGCATGGTCATCCTGATACACCAGCAAGCAGCAGGTGCTCTGCTGTACACATAGTTTACATGTAACATAATGCTGTGGGTGGTTGTAATGCCCCAAAGAATGCAGGAAATTATTTTTAAGGTCCAGCAGCCCTATTGCCCTCCACCATATCCTCCAAAGCCAACAGGAGGGCTTGAGTACCACTAATATCCTGGAGAGAACCCTGTGATGTTAATGTTAAACTCTATTCTCTCCAATGTCCACATTAAATTACAAGTTCTCAAAATTATGTATACGTATACCTGAGACACAACAATATTGGCGGCTATATTTTTTCTGTTTGATAGTCACTTGGCAGAGCCACACCATGTTCTAGCGTATCTATTTCAATAGATAGGTCAATAATGGCAGACTTGATGATTATTCATTATAATAAACAATAATAAACTAGTAGAAGTAGATGCTATTAATATTGTTATTGCATGGAATTTTGTTTACAATCAGTATTTTTACAATTGTACATATCAATTCTATCACTTTTTGGAACTGATTTATCAGTGTACTTTTAATTATGCACCCCAGCATTATAGAGTAACACCAAGAGTTGTCTTGACAAGCTTATTTCAATAACATATCAGTTGTCTTCATATTTAGATGAAGAAGACAAGATGTTTAGTTTTTCCCCAAGCTCTCAAATACCCTACTGCCATTCAAGCTTAAGCTCACAGAACTGCATTTAACAGCCTTTTGGATTTTAGGACTTAAAATCATGATTGTAAAAAACAAACAAACAACTGTAAAACATGTCTGTTAGCATTATAATCACTTCAAATTTTGGTATTTGTTTTCCAGAGGTTGGAATAGCCTGACTGGCATGTATGTTCTTCTCATTGCATGGTTACACAACTCTTTCCACCTCATAGTCTGAGAACAGGGCTGCAGGGACCTGCTCCTTTTATTGCAGTAACAGTGATATTAAGCAGTTTTTGCAGCACATCTGTTAGTGAGATCAGGGAATTCACCACAGGCATACTTTTTCAAACTTCTATACATTTATATTTCACATAATTCATCATCAACATTCCCTGGTAGACGGGGTCCCTCAGATAAGTGGGGGGGCCTTGCTCCATGGCAGAGAGACTCCCTGGCACTTCCACTGATTGATGGGGAGATGGCTAATGCCCACTATCGCGCACGATCAGGCTGATTACTGATTAAGTGTCCCTAATAACCCCCCAAAAAAAATCCCAGGAGGGTTAGTCTGCCCAAACAAAGACCCTACACACTCATCAACATGTGAAACTGGATCCACGCAGTGCTGACTTCTGAACTTTTTAGTCGTTTTAAGGGTATGGGGAGTATTCTTGGCTTTGGTTTGTTTTGGTTTGTCAATGAAAGGCCAGTTAAGGGGGGTGGGTTGGGTGGTTAGTGAAGGGTCAGAAAAACTTTTTTTGGCAAAGCCCTGCCATACACTGAGAGTTCAGAAGCCTCATGGCTTTTTGAGGGGTCTGTTTTGAGAGCCTGTGGGGACCCACATGTTCTCTGCCCTCCAAAAAAGACTTTGTCCTTTCCCCCAAATCATACAGATTCAGTAAATGATTCTGTACTGTGAATGTACTCCTAAGACTTCTCTGTGAAAGTGATGTTTTTATTTAAGTTTATTAAGATATTTTATTTGTTTGAACTGTAGGGGAACTGTAGTGGAGTATCAGCACTACCTGTCAACTTCTCAACTGGAAAACCACCTTCGGTCAGTGATCACAAGCAGCCTACCTCACAAGGCGCTAGGCCAGCTCTCCATCAAGAAGCCCCTCAATACAGTCAGACTTTTGGCTGGTGACTACATTCATATGTCCCGTGTATGGATCACTAATGTAAAATACTCCACCTATGAGATGCACCTCTTGCACCTCCCACCACTCCCATTCCTGACCCTGGTCCTGATTAAGATAATGATGATGCGCTTTTCATTCATGACTCTATTGTCCACAACCTCTCTGGAGTGATGGACCATAAAAATGTATGGGGTGCTGTTTAGGGAAAAAACCGTGTTAGTCTTTGTGTACTATATATTGGTTTGTTTATACGGGTAAGCCGAGTACTCGTTTTAGATGAGTATGCATAAGGATCATTGAGCTCAAGTGTTGTACGAGTAATTGTATCAGAGAACTGACCTGCTTTCTTTATCTATTCCCACCCAGTGCCTTTGCTAGAGCAGGGATCATTGGCAGCAACTCGCAGAAGAAGAGGAAGAGGAGAAGAGGAAAGAATGAAGGAAAGAATGAAAAAACTAAAGAAGAATGTAAGGACTGGATTCGCGATTCCTTACATCAGTACACTATTTTAACATTTTGTGTAGCCTAAAACGTAACTGTAAAGTAGATGATGTTAAACGTTGTTCAAATACATTGCTAAACATGACAAAATAAATGTGCTTAAGGGTGGGCTAGAAAATCAATGCCTTAGGAGTGGACATTGTCTATCCTAAATAAGAAAGGGAAGATTGCTACAGCTGCAGTGCAAGCATTTCTGGCATCATGCTGCTTCCCTCTAAACTGGGTAAGTTTACTGGGTGGATTTGTAAATGTAAAACAGTGATGCAATTAAATTAGTTACATTTTTCAATTTCAATCAATTGTGCTGTCCTTGTTCAAGCAATGGTCTTCCTTGTTCAAGCAATGGTCTTGTCCCGCCTGGACTATTGCAATTCTCTGCTGGCTGGCCTTCCAGCATCTGCCATCAGACCCCTACAACTCATCCAGAATGCTGCAGCCCGTCTGGTATTCAATGTTCCCAGACATTCACATGTCACCCCCCTGCTCAGCAACCTCCACTGGCTGCCTGTTATGGCTCGCATCAAATTTAAAACTTTGGTGCTCGCATACCAGGCAGTTAAAGGATCAGCCCCTGTGTATATTCAATCCCTTATCAAGACCTATAAACCAACAAGACCCCTCCGTTCTGCCACTTCGTGCCGTCTGGCGCCTCCCCCTCGCCACACCTGCACTTCACGCTCACGACTGCTGTCTGTCCTGGTCCCACGGTGGTGGAATGACCTCCCAGTGAATGTCAGAACGGCAGAGTCTCTGACCTCCTTCAAGCGCAGACTGAAGACCCATCTCTTCAGGCTACACCTTTCCCTCCCCAACTCACAATCACTGTGATTAGCCTTAGATCGTAATGGCACTTATGTATAGATATCGTTACTTGTATAGGTATTTTATTGGCTGTTGTTGTATTCTAGCTGCCAACAGTGGTATGCTAGTTTGAATGTTGATTGTACTCTTCAAGGGTTCTGAATTTCTGTATGTTTACACTAGGACTCGGAACTGTACTGTCCTCTCAGGTCTACTTTTGCACTTGTTCTTGTGATTGATTTGCACTTTGTTGTACGTCGCTCTGGATAAGAGCGTCTGCTAAATGCCACGTAATGTAATGTAATGTAATGTAATGTAATGTAATGTCTATATTTCCTTGGCTTGATGGCAAGATAGCCAGGAAGTTATTTCTTGTACTGCAGGCTACTGCATGTTCATACACACTTGTAAAAACAATAGGACGATCTTGGTCTTTTACCAAAGATTAAAATATAAGCACGGGCCATTCAAATTTTTGGGCAATTCGATCTCAAAATAAAACTTTTTTGCTTCAGCTAAAAATTTACTTCAAGCCATTAAGGTGGCTACTGTTTCAGCATGTTGCTATGCTGGACAGGTCTAGGCAAAGGTATCCCAGGACAACAATACAATGTACTTTAAACGCTGCTTGAATGCCACAGTATATTTGAGTATTGTTCCTGACCATGTTGCATCCCTTCATGGCCACAATGTACCCTTCTTCCAGCATGATAATGCAGTTTCACAAAATGTAAGTCTCAAACTGGTTTCATGAATATGACAATGAGTTAAATGTTCTTCAGTGGCCTTCCCAGTCACTGGATCTGAATCCAATAGAACACCTTTGGGATGTGGTAGAATGGGAGATCCGCAGCATGAATATGCAGCTGACAAATTTGAGTGATGCAGTCATGTCTCACAGTCACATCTCAGAGGAATGTTTTTAACATCTTGTGAAATCCATGCCATGAAGATTTGAGGCTTTTTTAACAAGAAAGGGTAGACCTACCCAGTATATGTTCCTAATAAAGTGCTCAATGAGTGTATATTGGTTAGATAAACGCATGTACTTGTTAGTAGTTTGTGCGTATATTGCTTTGTTGTTTGCAGATGTAGTAACTGTAGTAGCTGTAGCTGTATAAAGTAGTAACTGAGAAAATATGATAAATATTCTTAATATTTTGTTTTAATGCATAACATAAGTCTTGGACTAATTTCTGTGTTAATGTTTAAAAAAGTGACATTTGAAAATTATAGTGCATTTTTTATGGTTTCTGATGGTAAATGTGCAAAAATTCTGTAGGGTTACAGTGCAACAAACAGCACCCCATAGTTTTGTACTCAATGCAAGAGATAAGTATTTTGTTTTATTTTGTTGAAAACCTGGAATGGAATCTGTTGCGACTTGTTGAAATAGAATGCCTTTCTAGAAGAATGATTCTGCGATGTAAAGCAGGCATGAGTATAAAACCAGCCAGCAGCATCACTTGCCAGTTGTTCCACTTTTTTTCAAAAAGGAAATTGGCTGGAAGGTGTGTGAATTTGCACTTTATAGATTTCAAAACCATTCTCATTAAACAACGAAATTCCAATGCAGTCTTTCTATTCAAACTGTTGTTTCCATTTGGGCAATGCATAGCAGTCACTTTGTCCAAACCGCAAACATGATCTAATTTTCCATAAAGTTATTATTATTTTTTACATTCACTAGAAAGCTTTCCCAGAGGGAATATGGAGGTAAATAAGGAATATTAGTGTTTCTTCCGCACAGAAAGAAAAAAAACTGCTCACAGTTGCTGTGTTGCCAGGTTGCTCATAGGGGGGTGGCGTTTATCGTTTTCCACTCCTGTCCGGCCTGGCCACGTAAACGGGAACCAAAGTAAATACAGTGAGTGGAGCAGGAATGAAAGAGGATCCTATTTGGAGTGCAAGCACTGCACTCACTGGTCGCTTTTCCATTGGATTCCTGTTCCTTTCCCATTGCCATTCCTGGAGTGCAGCCAGGTGACACACGGCACCAGCACAGCAGCAAAAGGGGACAGTGCTGCTGAACAGCTGTGTTTTTCTGCTGGCAATGGCGTCATTATAAAAAATAATCTAAAAAACTTGACTGGCAGAAACTGACAGGGGTCTGTGTGTCTGTGGAAATTGGGCACCAGGTCTTCCTGGTCCTTTGAGGTTTTTGGATTGTTATCTAAATTGTTTGAGTTCTGATGTGGCAAATTTACTGTAAGTTCAAAAAAGTAACTAATTGGGGGCCAAGCAGCAAAGCTGTGTAGGCACACAGTGTGTTTCTACCTTTTCTTATTATATTCATCATCTTTTTCTTCTGGCTAGACCCGAAAGGTAATAAAGTAAATTTGGCACACTGATTGGGAACAGTCCCATGATTCTTTTCACCAAGATTCATGTCTCCACATCTAGCGCCACCAACAGGTCAGATTTGGAGGTACTATTATGCTGTATGTCCAATTTTAAAAAATGAGGTTCCTTGGATCAAACTGAGTTCAACGCATTGTTGACAATTTTTGCCATATTGGATTTTATATTATAAAAGTTTTAAAAAGCTTCACAGGCCAATCTTCCAATCTTCCAATCTGTCCAATCTTCACCAGATTTGGCACAGATGATGCAAAATTGGATGTGGATGTGGGCATTTGCCCGTCACATCCAATCGATTGCAATTGGCATTTGACCACTGGTGGTTTTGCAATAAGCAAAAACAACTTTTTGCCTCGTAAGTGTTGATGTGTTTCTCTGAACAAAAGTAATTCTTATTAGGTGATACTTCGGGAGATCCCAAAGATGAGATTTGGCGTAGATGATCTTCGGACCAACCTTCACGAAAGTTATTAGATGCATTTTTGATTTTCAAAAACATGAGCTCATATCTCAGTTCCACCCAATCTTTGGTCAATTGACATAAAACTTGTTATCAGTGCTTACAGCCACACTTTTAACATGATCTGATTTTGCCATGGCGACCCTGCCCTGCTGGAATGCTTGACCCCTCAACCCTGCTTGCAGGTTTAATTACATGTCAATTCTCAAACTAAATGTCTACAATGGTCTACAGACACCATGCCATCTATAGATTTGAATATCAAAGAGCTATGAATATGTCTATCATTTGGATATGAAGTTGCTTAAAAAAGAAAAATCCTTTCTTTACATCTGATAGTGGAAGTGTCTGTTGTTGTAGTAGCTAAAATTGATCATTTTTAAAACAATTGCATTCTGTTGGCACAGATCTGTGAAGATGATATTCTGCAGGTTGAAAGCACAGCACATTCAGAATCAGAAACATTCATAACTTATACATTTTTTCAAGCAGCAAAAAATACTTCAAAAGAACGATTTGAGTGCCGCTGAGTGTAGCTTTCAATGAATCTTCCAGCTTCCAGCTACTTGTATGACCTCTGAATGCCAGGTTGCTGTAAAAATAAAGAGCTGCCCCATGGAGGCTACTCCTTTCTTATCAAACATGTTATATCTATAATTAATACACTGCAATGTTTTTACATGCAAGTAAATTGTGTTGATGGAATATTCATCTAGTATCCAGCATGCTGATAAACAGGGTCATTGTTTTTCCTAATGCAATATACCAGAAGCATGGAACCCACAAAAATTCAAACTTAGTGTATCAGTATCCTCAGGGGGGTCTACAGAGCTTTGGATTATTAATACAATTACCTGTCATGATCTATGTTTTCTGTCTCTGTATTTTTCTCTGTAGCTCTGTTTGCCTTTTGTTTCCGTTTTCTGTAGTTCTGTTTTCTGTTCATTAATTCGTTTCACCTGATTATCGAGCACACCTGATTGTCATTTCCCCCTCATTATCTGTCTTTTTAAACCTGTTGCCTTGTTGCCAGATTGTAATGTGCTCCTGACATTCTCTCCAGCGGCTTCTCTGTCTGATCTGCCTGTGTTTTGACCCATTTTGTGCACCTGGGTTCTGCATTCTGACAATTACCATAGTAATCAAACAATTGTTAGTTGTGGCCCTTATAAAAGCTATTTGTTTTTCTAACAAATAATGAGGAAGTCAATGGAATGTCAAGTAAAAAAAAGTGACCGAGTCCAACATATCCAACAAAATAAGAATATTCATCACAGTTTCCAATTTATCCATAAACTTACACAAAATAAAAATGTAAAAATGAACATAACAATTATGATCATGTTGTTAAATTCTGGTTCTGGATGTTGCTTTCACCGTAACAATACAGGATCCACACTCAAATCTGTGGTACCCCCCTTAAATTGTGGGACCAACTTTGAGACATCCCAGCATGGAACCATGCTAAGATACATAGTGTGGACCATGTTCAAGCTACTCTTGTGAGCTATATGTAATGATGGGACTCATTGCAGCCCAGTAGAACAATTATTGAGCTAAGAAAAATGTACAGTTTCTAAAAATTATATCCTGATGCATTGATATTGTTTGTTATAACCATTTAAATAAAAATAAAATTCTGTTTTATTTTATTTATGTTATTATTTTACTGAAGGTTGTTACATCATGAGCAGTTTGGGGGAGTTGAGTGTTACTATGTGTGAAAATAAAAATAAACCATAAAAAGCACCACAAGCTGTGCTGAGCTCAAGAGAGGCTGAAGTGAGTGCATGCTTATGTAATCATCAGTGGGCTGGCCATTAATGCAGGTGTTCAAACTCTGGTGGTTGGGGATAAACCAGTATGTCATGAGACAGTCTTGAGAGATTAATAACACATCTTGTGCTCATTACACTTACGCATTATACCCCTTCCACAGACATTCATAATAGCCAAAATAAAAAAGTTTAAAAAAAGCTATTTTTTGTCCACTTTTTGTAGTCCTTTCATTCATTAACTCGTTTCACCTGTGTCTTGTTACCTGTTTTCCGCACTCACACCAGTTTGTCATTTCAATGAATCTATGTATACCGGTATGTCTTCATCTATTCCTTGCCAGATTGTAATGGGTTTATCTCATTCCTTCCAGCATTTTCCTGACTGTCTGTTCCGTGCTTCGATCTGTTTTGCGTAGTCCTACCTTTGCTTTTTGGATTTTTCTTCAGTCTTGGTTTTGATCTGTCATTGCTGAACTGTGATTGAACTTTTGACAGCAACCACGCCTCTGATTATCGCAGCAGTTTCTGCGATTGACCGCTGCCTATTTGATCTGCCCTGAGCTGAATAAACGTATTTATTCTTTGCACTTCCAGGTTGCGCTTAGTTCAGCTGTCCTGACAATTTTTTAAGAGGGCAAGTATTACAAATCTGCAACCGAGGAGGTGAATAGTAAGGGGAAAAAAACAAGCACAGAAACGCTCACCCAGATCACAGAGGGAAAGAAAGGACTCACTCTGTCTCAACCTGATGGAAAATGCATTACAACATGATCCTTGGGCTTGGAGATTTTTGAAACGCATAGTTTATTCTGGCAGGCTAATGTTTTTCATCAAGTCTAATATGGCAGCCACATCAATTAAGTAGTTGAGATAACAGGTTCTCATGTCTCAGCTTTGGGATTTACCAAGGCAATAGCATACGTAAGAATCAGTTTTGTTAAGGGAAACACAACAATACTTCTCAGGCAAAAAAGTTGTTTTTGTTTATTGCAGCACCCCCCAGTGGTCAAATGACACCTCACTTCCTCATATGCCCTCACTTCTCACCCCAATCCATCTCATGACTTTTGTGAGGCTTGGTCCGAATATCATCTGTGCCAAATTTGTTGAAGATTGGGCAAACTTAGTGGGCTGTGAATTTTTTTTCAACATTTTGATAAAATCCAATATGGCGGCTGCATCAATAAGGTTGACATGAAAAGTTGCCACATCTTGGCCTTGGGACCTCTCACCAGACAGGAGAATTTTTTTAAGCAAACACATGTTTTGCTTATTGTAGTGCCCCCCCAGTGGTCAAATCACAGATGTTTTTGGTGCTTAGTGCTGGGATATTTACCAAGTTTGGTTTTGTTACATCAAAGCATTGCTGAGTTATGACCTCACTTTCTGTTTGGCAACTTTGTAGCCATTTTCTATTGACTGTAATTGACTAATGCTTTTGTATCTGTGGGATCTCCCAAGATACAACCCCACACAAAAATGATTTTTTACGGCTAACACGTTATTGGGCAAAACACGTTTTTACTGATTGCGGTGGTCAAATGATGAACTTTTTTTGCATGCATCCTCAGGAAGGGGTATGGACCAAATTTGGTGTCAATACATCAAAGCATTGTTGAAATAAGAGATCACTTCCTGTTTGGCTCAAAACGTACATGCAAAAATGTTGATCCATTAGTGCTGCTAGAGTGCTCGAGGTGGAGACATGAATCTTAGTGAAAAGAATCATGAGACTGTCCCCAATCAGTGTGCCAAATTTCAAATTTTTTCATCACATGGTTTTAGGAGCTGCCATAGACACCCGAGCCAGAATAAAAATATGAAGATGGTGAGTAATAATAAGAAAAGGTAGAAACACACTATATGCCTATGCAGCTTCGCTGCTTAGCCCCCAATTATGTCTGCTACTACATCTGAGACATTGAAAAATGAAGTGAATTGTGAAAAAATATCATCCATCCAAGATCATTTTAATATAAAAAGTGTTTTCAGGTGTAATAGCATTAAAAACATGAACAATTTTTCTATTAGTGAAATATTCACTAGGCGATATAGATTGTACAACAGAATCTGATTCCATTCATGAGCAAAAAAACGTCCCTAAAAATTCTGTTGCAATACAGAGGTAAACATAACAATGATACCTTTTAATTTTTTAACAAATGCTTTTTTTTCCAGAAGGTTCTGTTCTTACTACTTGACTACTGTCAGCAAGTCTAGGTAGAAAGTGCCCAGCTCCCAGGTACATACATTACTGGCTTTCCCAGCATGGAGAATCCCCCTGTTTTCAAAAGATAAGAATTTAAGGTGTTCCCCTTCAAAAAGGTATTGGTCCTCATGCCTTTAGCCGGGCAGTGCTTGTTGTAACTGTTTCTAAATTTCAATCTTAATTCCACCAGCCTTTCAGCCTTCCTTTCCAGGTGTAGCTGTGTCCCGGACAGCACAAAATGTTTCTTGTGGTTTGAGACATGTTTTGTCTGTCTCTTTTGTCTGTAGGAAATACCCAGGGATTGTCAGAAGTAAAAAGACAGCTGAAAGGCTAAATGAGAAGGAAAAGAAAAGGATTGGTTGTTTTAACAGCATTGAAAGGGCAAGAGGAAGAAAACGGTAGGATCCGCAAGTCTATTTTGTAGTCCTTAAATTTTGCAAATGGTTGCAGAGTGGCTCTTCAAAATGTGTGTTGTTGCTCAGGAAGACCTGCGGCATTCATGGCTGTCCAGATGAGGGTGCTCTTATTTTGACAGTCCCCTCTGCTGCATGGCCACTGCCAACCCATGGTGCTCCCACCCCCATCCCTGCCCTTGGTCCAGCCCCCTGCCCCCACTCACACCCTTGCTGTACTCTCAACTGCACTTGCAGGATTTGACAATCATGTTGGAGAGCTGCTCCACCTTGGGGTTGCGGCCAGAGTAGTACAGGATAGTGAGCGGCTCCAGGTCTTGGGGTACGCAGCAGGGCGAGGCGGAAGCCTTTGGGTTTAGTTCGTTGTACCGACCGAGAAGCTGTACAAAGAGACAGTAAATGATTTTCACATATTCATATCACAAGAGCATATTCAGTTACTGATATTTACGGACCTATAACAGTAATAGTGTTTGGCTTGAATCTCCCGCCTGTGTTTCCCAGAAGGTAACGGGCGCTCAAACTCAACCTTTGAACGCAGAGGTTTATAGGCGGGCACCCATCCAGGCGATCTCATAACACTCCCATGAAAATACAGTAATATTAGCAAACAAATATCTCTTAACTTGACTTAGCTAGCCTGAGCGATATGGTGGACAGCTCTAGAGGACAAGCTTTTTGGTTTTGACAAAGAAATACAACCTTACATTTTTGAAGCGGAATTTACAAAGGAAGAATTGCGTGAGCGAGAGACAGCGGAGGACGAAGCTACAGGCACGTTATTATAGACTAAAAAGCATTTTAGCTAGTGACATTAAATTTCCAACGGTGTATAACTTGTTTGGCTTGCTTAAAACAACACTGCATTTTTTTGCCTGTGTAACAAAACTGTCGCATTTTCAAAACACATGTGGAGTCTGTTGCGAAAAACAGTTCTTGAGATTTAAAAAAGTTAAAAAGTGTTAATGTTTGCTTATGTATGCTTATGAATGGGTTTGATGTTATCTATAAAACTGAATCAAGAAAAGCTTAGTGTTTATTACCCCTTTAATGAGAGGACACAATCACAGGTCAACACTTCAAAACCAAACCTCACCTGGCTGTGGATGGTGTCAGCACTGTGCAGGTATGGGCAAGGGCCAGAGCAGAAGTTGGCATAGTACCCCTTGGGCTCATGTATCCACTTCCAATCCAGGTCCCGGCGGAAATCTATGTACAGTGGGCGCACGCAGCAGTTCTCCTCATAGTTACTGTTGAACGGGAGGGCGGAATTAAAAGCAGAGTTAACACCAACTGACTTACTATTTCAATGTTTCTCTTTGTTCAGTCTCAGCAAAGGGACTGTAAAAGGTTCTGCTACCCAGACATGTAACATAATATAATCAAGATATTTCAGTGGGCATATGATACAATAGTGAAATATGATCTTTGCAATGGATAGATAAAGCAACTGTATTTATCCTATTCATGTTTCTGTCAATTCAATGGTTCTCATTTGATTATGAGAAAAATAAGTAAGTTACCAGTGAGTTAATGTGCTGTTTTTCAGTCTCTTTGAAGGGTACCAGGTACCCTCCATTGCTTATTATGTTGACTGCATGGCACGGCAGCTTAACATGCTTTCACAGAGGAAGCATTTGGGATATGTGAGGACAGATTTGGACTTGCATGGTGCTGCAAGCAGGCTGAATGGTAAGGGTGGGAAGCTTCTCATTCCTGTGGCTGGCACTTTTACAAAGGACCATCTGACTTGCCTGGGCAGACTGGGCTTGGCACGCACCTGGCGCCACCATCCTTTTTTTCCTTTTTTATAAATTTGGCGGGTAATGTGGGGCTGAACATGTCCAAATCACACCCTAATTTTCAATGTCCAATTATCTGTAACCGCAATCATTAATTTCGGTGCAGACATCCACTCTTCTCCAAAATGTGATGCCTTACACCAAAGATTACAGCTACAGTAAGCTCACAGAGTGGATTTGGAGGAAGACCTTACATATATGTCTTTGACATACACAGGTGCCAAATCGACCAGCATTGGCTGCTAGATAGTGATGTTAAGGGTGACTGAACCCTCCCATACCCATATACTGTCTGCACATTACACACTAAGTCAGACCAGTGCATTACAGGAGGCAGTATAGTAAGGAGACAGTGTGCTTCATACGAAATAGAACAGTAAAGAGAGGGTGGACATTTCATAAGCTAGATCAGTAAGCAGATTATGTACATTCCATAAGACAGAACAGTAGGGGGGTGGTGTGCATTACAGGAAGTAGTATAGTAAGGAGACAGTGTGCATTACGCAAAGCATTATAGCAAGAGATAGTGTGCATTACAGCAAGCAATATTGTAAGGAGAGTGTGCATTACGTGAAACAGTAGTTAGTGTCCAGTGCACGCTTGCGTCGGTGGGAGGACGACGGGCCAT
Organism: Conger conger; assembly: GCF_963514075.1. Taxonomy (NCBI): domain Eukaryota; kingdom Metazoa; phylum Chordata; class Actinopteri; order Anguilliformes; family Congridae; genus Conger; species Conger conger. The sequence goes on from NC_083764.1 coordinate 24,103,727, forward strand.
CCAGGCGGTGTGGGGGCAGCATCATTAGGATAAGGTGGGGGAGGAGCTCCCCTCCCTTCTGCTTCTTTGCCCGGCCTGCTGTGTCTTCATAATCTCCCTCCGCTTCTGAGGGGAAGGAAGAGAGGTGTCCATCACCCTTTGGATCCTCCCCTGCACCCCACCCCCCACTTTCCCTGTTTCTGCTGCCTGCCTTGAATAGCCTGCTACCGATGGAAAAGTCGTTTGGGGGTGTGGGGGTCGGTTTGCTGTCTGGCAGACACAGGGGAGCACCTGTGTGATCCCCGTAGTGGAGCCCCAATCCCTATCCACCTCTCTCCCCTTTGAAATTCCCCCAGTAAGTGAAATAGCAGAGCTTTTCTCTGGACTGAGTCACTGCACGCTGTTTGGTATTTCTACGCAGTCCCATCAAAACCAATACATCTTCAAACGGATAAGGATAAAGCATTAGCTCCATAAGTCATGCTCGCAATATTGAAATTGAGGTTTTTCTGTACCACACAAAACTTTATGAGGTTTTTCAAGTCAGAACATCACGTAACTACACGGTGTTCCACAGGAAGAAAAACTGTCAAAAATATTTTCAGATACTTCAGGGTATGTCCTTAACTGAAAACTGTGAAAGGTGTGGGTAGTTCAGTTTTTACACAGCATACTGTCCAAAATCATCCCGTTGAAAGCAACTTTTTTCATGTTTATTTTTTTAACCAGTGAGTTGTGTCAAACTCCGGTCTCTCTCACCTTTGAACCTGACGTCCAGCACCTCGTTGACATTTTCAATGATGTCACTGTTTGGACCAAAGGTGTGGCAGGGGCAGTGCACACTGATCTCCAGGCCTAGGTTAGTCTCTGAGTGGGTAGATGAGAACTTTGCATCATGGGAAATGTCAGCATTTCTGCCTGCTTTTCTGTCCTATTTAAACTTTGTATTCTACACTGTATCTATTCATTCATTTCTGCCCTCTGTCCACAAAAAAACAATGTCTGCAAGTTTTTCAGGTTTCTTTTCAGAATGTGAGTGGACAAACAGGCTCCAGTCAATCAATTTCCTAATTTAGCAATTGTGCTAAAAAATGCAGGATCACCCTAAAGGCAGGCAGACACACAACTTTAATTTGAGAGGGAAGATTTCTTGTGCACAGCTGATGAACCATCCCTTAATATTTGATATATAGTGATATGAAAAAGAAAGTATGCCATCTTTTAATTCTATGGCACTAGAACGAAGAAGGTTAAATCGTGTACCATGTTTAATTTCATGTGACTCAGCCGTTACACACACACACACACATTTTACTTAATTTAGTCAACCAAGCCAGCCTTACATACAGCACATTGTGGCCTTGTGTTATGCTGCTACTAAACTTGGATTGTCTTATGATGTTAAAAACATCACAACAACCATGGAGGAATGTTGTGCTTAAGTTGGTCTCCAGCCTCTATGCAACCTTTCTTAAATAAGAAAAGAACCAGATGTTGCAAGGTTGTTAGCCAACAGTGCATCAGGGTCAAATACATAATTGTTTTGGATTCAAATACTTTTCTACACGTTGTTCCGTGTGTCGCAACCAATGAAATTTCAGAGAGCGCAGACACTGCCTTCTGGTCCACTTGGTTGGCTCAATTACAGCATGCAAGATACTTTTTTGAGTCCAAAACAATTACATATTCGATCCAGGTCTGCGGTGCTTGGGGTGATGTCTGGGGCACTCACCGCGGTACATGAGCCACTCCCGCACAGTCTCAGTCACGTCGAAGGAGACCCACTCAAGTGTGCCTTTGGTCAGGATGTTCCTGCCACCAATGTAGCGCTGCTTAGCGATGTGACCCTCTGGTCTCAGGATCTGTAAATGAAACACTGCATTACAGCCAACTATTGTACCAGACTGGGCAGCACCATCTGGACCAAACATTGGCCTTTGTGAGAGTGATACCTCCCAGGGCAATGTCCCCATCTAGCAATGTTGACACCTTAGTGCCTGCCGCCTGCCGGAGTCTAGCTGTCTGCAGGATAAGGTCCGCTGGCTCACTGCACATCTGGCTTCCCCACCCGCTGTGCCTATCCCATTCCTCATACTTCTCCTCTCTCAGTTTCCTACAGGTGCTTCACTGCGTATAGCCTGATTATCCCCAACCTCACTACCAGCTGGGATTTTAAAAGGTCGGCAGATGGTGTGTCCGGTAAAGCCCTTTGTGGGAGTTCAGTAAGAACGAACACCGGTTCATTGCGGTAATCCAGTACCCAGCACTGGTGGTCTGCAGCAAATACACTTCCTGAAAGATAATATCCTGCAGGGGGCATTCATCCAGGATACAGCATTGTTTTAAGAGGTGTACAAGTTCAGACCTTAGTCTCCCTATTAACTGCAATATGAAGCAACAATAACGGCAATGTTCCTCTGCTTGATCTGCAGGGCTCGAAACCACCGAGTGCGGGAGCTAGCAGAGGCCAGTTTCTGCGGTGAGCATCTTGGTTTACTCATGCTCAGCTGCTGACCCCCACTTCTGTCCTCCGTCATTCCTGGAAACAATCTGTTGGGACAAAGACTCAGCCCTACTCTAACAGCCGGAGCTCTGGAGTGGTATGCAGCCCAGAGACGCTTGTCTCCCCAGCAGGAAATGATGGAACCCAGTCCTGGCTCAGGCTCTCACAGGGGGATTGTCGTGGAAAACTACTTTAACCTCCCCTCCCCTTTCCTGCCCCCTTCCCCCTGTCCTGTCCCATCCTGGCCTATCCTGTCTCTGACAGGTGCTTTGGAAACAGACCACTTTTTGTTTCACGTTGTGGAAGCAGAGGAATAGGGAATAATAAGAGGGTAAAACAAACATATGAGGTTTCTCTACATTGAGAATGAACAGCAAAGGAACAATGAAAGTTTAACAGGTTTGTCGGAGAAAAAAGCAACACAAGGTGCCAGTGAGGACTACTGAAAGAGACAGAGGAAACGGTACCTTTACACACCTGGTAGAGTTCGATCCGTTGCTCGTTCCTCTTGGCGTTGGCATTGGGCACGCGCATGGCCCGAAACTCGGCCCGGAACAGGTTAGTGGCATTTTTCTCCATCACAGAGACATTGAAGCGGAACACCTTGGAGGTGATACCCTTTGGACACTGGTGCAGTTCGTCTGAAAGACAGGAATTGGAGAAGACTGAGTGACACCCTGAACACTTGCGCAGTCCAAGATCAGGCATCCGTGTGGGTATTGTCACTTGCTGTAGAATTGGCCATTAAAAAATGATGCACGAATGAAATATCATTCTTATGTAAGGAGATTTCTGCTTATGAAACGCCTTACTATGCAGGTGTTTGTGCACAAGAGGGTGTATACTGTACATTTGTGGATAAGGCACGGCTAGTTAATTTATATTGAACACTTCATATACAACGAAAAGGTGAAATAGATAAATAAAATAATATTTTATGAAAATAATTTTAGAAAAGGTTTAAGAACATTTAAGAAAGGTTGAACAGTCTAGATACAATCTATATTTTAAAGTTGCCACGTTTGTGATAAATCTGAGATCTTCTGGGTATCATAATAGCTAAATGCTGCTCCACTGTGTTTCTCTCTAGGTACTACTAGCTGACCAGTCCCTAGTGATCATCGAGACCTAATAGCTTTGTATTCGATGAGCATGTCACCAATGTATTTACGCCCTATCCCATTTAGTAATTTATAAACTAGCAGTAACATTTTCAAGTCAATCATGTGACTAGCTGGCAGCCAGTGTAGGAATCTGTGAATTGGAGTAATATGTTCAGTTATCTTGGTTTTTTTGTTAAAAACCTAGTAGTCCACCTTGCTGGAAGTAATGGCATGGATCAGTCTCTCTAAGTCTTGTTTCGACATCTGATTCTGATTCATGCTATATTCTTAAGATGACAGAAGGCTGACTTAGTTATTGCATTACTATGACTACTGAAGTGAAGATCTGCATCCATTATAACGGCAACATTTCTAACTTGGTTTTTAGCCTCTGAAGCCCTGGAATCAAGGAGAGCACTAACTTTAAGTTCATGGTACCACATAAAATGATCTCTGTTTTGTCTTTGTTTTATTGAGGAAACCTTTGGCACATCCAATTGTTTATTTGTTCTACGCATTGACACAATGAGTTTATGGGACCATAGTCATTAGGCGAGAAAGCCAAACTTGAGTGTCATCTCCGTAGCTATGGTAAGCAATTATCTCACATGATTTGGCCGATTGGGAGCATATACCAAAAAACACCTTGACTCTTGAGACACCAATGAGACAGTGATGCTATGAGACAGTTATGATGTGCATTGGTAGCCCATAACATTATCCCTACCAGTTTGAAACAATCTCTGCAGATGCTACTCGACTGTACATTATGTGATTTACAGACGCTAATATGAGTTTGTGTAAGTCTGATATCCTTTGTTGAGGAGTTAGATGGTTTGTGGGAAGATACGCTCCATGTCCTGAACTTGACCCTCTTTTGGCAGGTGTCTGGGTAAGCAACGACAGCTCGATGATGCTCGGCACAGCCTCGGTCCACCCCCTCTGTTCGGAACATGTGTGTTCGCATACCTGAAACCCAATAGCGCTTAAGCAAATCCAGCAGCATGAACGCCCACGCACCTGGACTGAGATTGCCTGCCAGCACGGTTTTGCAGCCCGTGAGGTCAGGTTAACAGGGGTATTACAGAGCGGTTGAGTCATGTGATCTATGTTACAGCAATTAGATGGCTATTCAGCAGTCTTTTGCTTTGTACTTTCATTCATTTCTAGAAGAGGGAGCAGGACATGCAGGGATGACTTCGTAATGCAAGTATGCTTTTAACAAAGCATTATTCAAAGAGCTTAATAGAAACGTGGCCTTACAACACCAGCCTGGAGTGTTTTCTCTGGCTGGTCCGTCTCAATGAACCATGTTTCACCCAGAAATAAGAGCCACTCTCATTAAGGGTGAAATAAAGTTTAATGTGAAAAATGGTCAACGGTAATGAGAAAAATCATTGTCATTGTTATTGTTGATGTGGGCTTATGGCCTATGTCTCTATCCCATTAGAGAGTGGGCTGAAATTTCAGTCCGCCATATCCACTATCTGACTCTACTGTGGAGTCAGGACTATTTTTAGAAGGCCCACTCCTGATTTGCACATGGCCAAATAACAGTGGAGCCTATCTTTCCCAAGGGGTCAGAGTGGAGGCTCAAGGCCTCTTTTCATCTGGGAAACCCCCTCTTCCCATGCTTACTCTATGCTCAGCAGAAGGTGAAAGGCAGAGATTCTAATCAAGCCTCTGGTTTCTTTGTGGATGACATCATTTTTCCTACTGCAACGGTTTTAGGTGGATTTTGCATTATGGCTTATTCATGCCAAAACACTCAAGGTCATTTGTTCCATGGCTATGTGGGCTGGGGTATCTGGGAGAGAAAAAAGGGTGCAATTCCTCAGTGAACCCCCCTCCCCTTCATGAGATTTAGGCAACTGGAGATGGCTAAAGCGTTCTTATTGGGCAAAATGTATCGCATGCATCACTTTTAAACGCAAATTAGAACTACAACAATGACAGAATGTTATTCAGACCACTGATTGTCCTGGTGTTTTGCTCAATCATAAATCTTTATAAAATATTATAAATAATACTTTATAAAATCTCTACACTGGCTCTCTCTGTATATATACACTGAGCACTTTATTAGTGATATGTAGAAGAGCATCTCTGAACACACAACGTGTCAAACCTCTTAAGTGGATAGGCTACAGAAGCAGAAGACCAATAAGTCTAAAAAAATAAGTGTGATAAATACCTAATAAAGTGCTCACTGAGCGTATATCTCTCTTTCACTCTTGAACTTCCAGCCCCTTGACCTCCATGGTAATGCTGCCAGAGGTTCCCTCCGTGACTGTCTGGGACATGATGTCACACTGCGTCTCAGAGAAAAACAACGAGGTCGTTCCAATCAGCGGGCCAACCTAACCGAGCCAACCAACTAGCAGAAACAAATAATACCAGCAAGTGCTGATGGGTACGTGGTGACAGGGACCAGAGCTGATTGGATTATAAGCTGTCCTATCTGCAGAAAGGTACTCAACACTGACAGACAACACTGCTCAACTGTTCTGTTACTCAGTCTGTGTATAAAAAAAGGGGGGGCTGTTCTGTGATGTTAATGTACCTGGCCCAGCATTCTCAAGCTGCTTCTATCCACTGGATCTGTCGCTTGGCTCCAGCATAGGCACCCACAGCAAGCCGTTACAGTAGGGAGCTGTGCCACGGTGACGCTATGGCTACGCCGACTACAACTGCAGAAGCCATTACTTGGGAGGAATTGGCGACCCCAACCATGAGGAATGAGGTAACGTGATGAAGTTATCTGTTGAAGTAAGGGCAGCTTTTTCCCAGCTGCTTGATTGAAGAGGGAGGGAGAAAAAAAGAAAATCTTTGGAATAGACTGGAGTCTCTTTTCGAGTGAAGATGACATCATCTCTTTACAATTCCATATATCAGAAGCACTGCTCTCCTTGGTCTGACTGCTCCCCCCCATCCCTCCCACCCTTCTGAACTGTTGACTCCTGTCTGCCAGATTACCTGAATTATACAACAAACAGAGGTTGTTAAAGTAACAACATGTCTCTTGTCACCACCACATTCACACCTCATTTTTACTTTCTACGTTTTACTCTTCGGCTTCAAAATTTCGGCACATTTCCTTGGGTATCCACAGTGGTGTAGTTTGCCATCCTCAGGCTGTCATTGAGCCAGGAGTTGCTGTAATGTTTTGTTTTTTTGGGGGAGCTGTAAATTCTGTGCAGCTTTACTTTATATCCTATGACTTTCTGCAATTTTCATGATTGACACTGTGCATCCAACAAATGAAAGCGTAACAAAAATAGCTAACAAATAAGTTGACACAGCTTTGAAGATGTAATGTAATGCCATTTCCAGATAGATAGAGGTTTGATGACCTAAGTGGGGAGAGACACTAACACATACACTTTAGTGAGCTTTAGTGACTTTATTACGTATTTATTAGACTTATTGGTCTTCTGCCACTGTAGCTAACCACTTAAAAGGTTTGACGCATTGTGTCTTCAGAGCATGCTGTTCTGCGTACCAGTGTGTGGTTATTTGTGTTACTGTCACTTTCCTGTCAGCTTTGACCAGTCTGGCCCTTCTTCTCTGACCTCTCTCATTAACAAGGCATTTTTGCCCTCAGAACTGCAGCCCACTGGAAGTTTTTTGTTTTTGCATGAAAATCCCAAGAAATCAGCAGTTTCTGAGCTCCACCATGTCTGGCACCAGCAATCATTCCACGGTCAAAGTCACTTAGATCATATATGTTCTCCATTCTTACATTTGGTCTGAAAAACAGCTGAACTACAACTTGACCATGTCTGCATACTTTTATGCCCTTAGTTGCTGCCACATGATTGGCTGATTAAATATTTGCATTAACACGCTGGTATTCAGGTCTACCTAATAAAGTGCTCAGTGAGGGTACAGTAGATTTCAACAAAGCAAGATAGAATCTGGGACTCTATCCCCTAGGCCAGGACAGGAGCAGGAGTACTTAACTGGGCTGGGGACCTGGGTCTTTAGCTCCACAGATTACTCACATTTATTAATGCAAGAAAATAAGGAAAATAAGCATGCACATCCTGGCCCCACAAAAAAATGCCATGCATGCTCCGTAGGGCATACATGTGCTATTCGACCACAATGAAAATGGGTTGTCTTTGTGTAAATTAGATGAAGACTGTCAACATAGTTTGTGGGAGAATGTTGTTGTTGATAAGAATCAACAACAACCACAGTTTCCCTCCTCTCTGTTACCAAACTTCTGAAACCAGACTTTTTGAGTTACATAAGGAGAAAATGTGCAGGCAAAGATCTGGTATTTCCGCAAAAGAAAATGATGTATTTTCCTCACCAAGGCAAAGAAAAGATCTGGGACGTGAGCCATTCTCCCAGTAATGTTCCGTATCGAGCCCAGACAGAGAGAAAGGGGCTGATGGTTTTTTCCCTGAGCTATAGAGGTTTTAACAAGGTAGGACAATTTTCACATGCTCAACGGTAATTTTACAGCTAAATATCTTATACTCTCATTACACAATTGTTTTTCTTAAATCCAGGATTGTATTGCGAGGTTAGATTTTTTTAAGTCGTCGCAAGATACATTCATATGACTCGTATTTTTCTCAAGAATTAGACTTTTCCTTTTTAACCAAGATACTTAGATTTTCCAGGAATAAAAAAAATGTTATGGAAAAGGTTTAATGGAGAAGTCTATATAGTCTGAAATATATGCATAAATACAGTTTGGCTCAAGTAACCGGAGAACTGCTGTCGATCTGGGGTGGGGGAAGTTGGGGGATGGCTTTGCATAATCGTGGAAAGGGATGGATGCAAAACTCAGCAGTCTATCTCAATGGAGTGAAAATATGCATGGCTTGATGCATACGGTGATGGATGTAATGCTCTTCAATCCCAAAACATGCTGTGGCTCATATGGACTTACATAATGGACATTCAAGAGGGTAGACAGTGATTGTTCAGCAACAGCGGCAAACTCTTTTTTTCCTCAGCAAAGGACATCCTCTCGAAGTTCCTTCTTTCATTCCAGGTATAGTCAGGCCTAAATTAGGGGGTTTGGAGGCCCTGGACTGATGGATTGATGTGGCCCCAGGAGAGCGACACACTAACAATTCTGAGCATGAGATGTGCAAAGTCACATTGAGATTCACAATCGATTCACAATAATGAGCCTCCTTCAAAGGGAAAATATACCTCTTGGATGCTGCCTTATACTATACCACATCTCACAGAAGTAGCCCACTGTATCAGTCAGCACACGGTTTTTATTTATTCACTTTACTGTAGTGTATTAGACAATGTAGCAATATATTAAGATTAACATCATGTAGAAGTCAGTGCTTCTCTCAAACTACTGAACTTATACCATTAAATATATTTCCTTGTTTTTACCCTTGAAAATTCCTCAATAATGTCCGTAAAGGTCAGAATCCTGTTGCACCCGTATAACGTAAGTCAAAATGTAGGCTAGTTTGAACTTCAATTCAGAGTTACGATGCAACTTAATTCAAACAGGTTGCACCCATTGACTGTAGGAAAAAAACTGTTCTGAACAGAACACAGGGAAGCCGCCACTTCCACCAGAATTTAACGTGTATTCAATGGTAGTTTTTCTCCTGAGGAATGTGGTTTATGATTATGGTTGCTTATTGACTACCAGGCACTAAAACACTTTGATTGATGTGAATTGGAGCAATAATTTTATGGAAAACGACAAATAACTGCACAATGCCCCTGGATTCGTGTTAGCTCAAGATGTTCTGAATACCTATTCACAATGTTCCAAACATCACATGAAGCACAACTACTACAGTTTTGCACCACGCTGCCCCACCACACTGCCACTGGGAAGCACCATTACCTTGTCACTGTATGCTGAAATGTATCGCATATGTGACTCCCACCAAGTTTTTATGAAAACGGAAGTAGTTACACTTTATACACACACAAAATCCAAAGCTGATCTGGAAGTAATTTCTTATTTATTCGTCACGAAAGTTGCACTGTTGCATTGTGAGCTAACTTGGTGAGTCTACTTTACCCAACATGATGTTAGTATTTTACGTTTGCCACCTTTACTTGTGCACAATTCTTCCCCTTAAAGTAAAATATGAATTGTTATTGTTCCAAACTTCTTCAGCTTTTGACAAGATTTTCCAGTTTTGTTTTTCCTGAAGTTAGATGACATTTCTCAAATAGCTTAAGTATGCTGTGAATGTATTCTAGCTTACAATGTGATCTAAATAACAAAATAACTGAAAACTATGGCTTGCTTAGAAGGCCAATCAAAAGCATTTGCTTTAGATGCAGTTAGTTAGCTATGCGAATGAGAGGCGTGGTGGGGAGGAGGAAGGGACGCAAATAAGCCTACATTTTGCATAAGGTATGTTAATTTTATTAAACATAGTTTTATATGTATTATTATTTATTTATTATTTATATGTATACTCCATGAATACGTATTTGTTGTACTATAATTAACACTAGACGCAAGTCTGTGATTGATGAAAAAACGATTGGAGACATCCTGGGGAGGACCCATCGGCAGGGTAGGCCCTGGGATGCAGCCCATGTTGCTCATTGGTTTAACACGGCTGTGGGTATAGTATTTCAAAAAGATAATAACAAAAGCATGAAACATAAAAAAAACGAAACCATCTAATCCAGAGGTATGCAATCTTATCTCAAGAAGGCCGTTGTGGTACAGGTGTTTTTACCTCCAAGCCCTAGAGATTTTTTTTTACTATTATGAGTTGAATTGCTGGTTCACGTGTTTTAGTCCTGGGTTCAGTCTTGGCTTGCACCCATGCCAGTTTAGAGAAACTCAAGATTTAATCTGAAGAGGGGATTGTCTAAAATGGAGATGGGTTGTGACTGTGTGTTTCAGAACAGTCAGAGGCACTTTGCAGGACCTGAAGCAGTGCTTGGGGAGGGCGCCCTGCGTGGGAGCCAGAGCAGACCCTGTTTAATGTCATCTTCGCATGTGCACTCTGCCACATTTTCCAAGGCTGGTGTGATAAAAGGGGGTCTGTAAGTGACCCCTTCTTCCTTAGAGCTGTGTGGCCCATTCTACGTCTCTCTCACTTTCCCACTGAGACTGATCCATGATGTAGACCAGGGGTCGGCAACCCTGGTCCTGGAGAGCTGCAGGGTGTGCTGGCTTTCGTCTCCACCTTAAAATAAGCAACCGATTCAGACCCAAGAAACCAGGTGAGGTGAGTTAACTGTGTAATCAACGGCTTTCATTGATCAATTAATGCCAAGTAAGAACGAAAGCCAGCACACCCTGCGGCTCTCCAGGACCAGGGTTGCCGACCCCTGATGTAGACTCTTTATGGGAGGTTCTCTTTCCAAGATATTTTGTATTGTGCTTCATTCTTGGTGGGGGATAATGATATATCAACCACAGCCTGAGTCTGCCATTTTGTTAAGGCAAAACTGGTATGGCAGCATTGTTAAGCCAAACCAAGTCCATATCAATGAAGTTGTGAATTTGTTTCTGCCCCTTTACAGCACATCTCTGGGGGTCAGCTACTACATGAAAGAACCTTAAAACCAGCAGAAGGTACTGATTAAGGGAAGAATCGTGCCATACCACTGCCAATGTGCACTGGGAAGCCCAATATAATGGGTTCATTGTAGTGTCTGTTTCAGGCTTTCTATGGTGCAATCCTGCTGTGCCTCCAGCGGAATCTGTTTGCTTTGCTCATTCCTCTGGATCAAGACATCACCTTTCCCCCCTTGCTCCTAATGCCAACACTGCAGGCCTCCATGCCTGGCCATCTAATTCTTTGGATGGGTGGAAGAAGGGCTCCAATAAGCTGAACCAAACTAGACTACGCCAATGAGGAGTAAGAGTTCCTCCCATAAGTGTACATTTGCAGTAACATTTCCTCTCTAGCTCTCCAGAGTTCCAGAGCTTGTGGATTTATCCTTTGCTCAATCTGCTTCTCACTGTGCTAGAACTAGGAACATCTGGAGGGAGCAGCTGAGGCAGTGGAAGAATGAGAGGAGGACAGGGGGCTTTTCCATAAAACATTGCAAATCAACCCTGGCATGGACACAGCGGCAAACATATATAACCCCTTTTGTCTTAACTCACTTGGTTTTGTTAGATCACTGTAATAATTAAAAAAAAATTACTTTTGCTTTTAGCAAAGACCATCTAAAAATAATACATTTTCATTTCAGATCAACAAAAAGTTTTTCTGTTTTTCTGGGTGTAAGTCTTGTGTTTTGACAGTGACTTCATTTATTTGTACATTAACATATTGGCATATTATTGATATGTACAAGTGCCAAAGCCTAAAATGTGTCTCAGGAAATAAAGATTAAGGAGCCTACTTTTACGGGGAAACTAGGGCTTTGACTGACTGACCTTCAATATGATCATTACACACATTGGAAAATAGCTATGCTTGGATGACACAAGTCTTTGGCAAAGGGTTTCTTATATAATATGTACAAATCATGACAGTCAGGGTTTACATTTATTCAGCAGGCCAACAAAAACAAGCCCAAATAATACCACAAAGGAAGCACAAATATAAGCCATATTATACCCTGTTTAGGTTCCTCATAATAGGCAATTTTAATTAAAAAAAACTGTCTGAAACGCAGCGGATATTTGAAACGGCAAAGGGAAATATCTTTATTGACTTGCCAGCCATTGTGGTTATTTGTACTGCTAACGACTCGGGATGTTTTCATTAAGGGTTACAGTAAGTTCGGGTAATTACGGAACAGAAGCTTCGCCCCGCCGTTACTAACTGGTGTTTATTTGTAGGACATCCGTATTCGTTAGTTTCCATGGCAAGCTGCGCGTAACCAAATAATATCAAATGTGTACTTCTCATCAGGTGCGCTGTTAGCCGTATTCCTACTACAGAAACCACAGATCATATGCTTTGGCATTTTTGTACTGGATCTATAACTAGTAAGGTTACATATGCCGACTTGTTTTTTTTGGTTGTTTTTTTTTTTAAAGAAGAGACAAACCGTCACTTACTGTTATCCGTCGCTCCTTGAATCATGTTGATTTTATATATCTCTTTGGCGTAGTATTCGGTTTCCGTGTTGTCTTGACCGCAAGATTGCTGCCGGTCCTTCCCCAATTCATCAAGCAACTCTTTCGTACTGTTATACAGCGCCAGAACTTGGAAGGGGACTTGGTAAGGTGATGATTGTGGTGTACTGGTAAGTCGAAGCTTGCTCAGAATTTGTCCTCGGATTGCTTCAACTCTCTTCTTTTTTATGTTGTCTATGTCCACAGTAGCGCAAGTGGACAGCGACAAACTCATGGTCACACGGTTCAAAAGTAAGAAAAACAAAAGTGCTTTCCCCCAATACATTTTCCTCGTTGATTCGAATGAATCAATTAATTTATTTCCAAATAAAATTATTTATATTAGCTTTAAATTAGGTAGCGCGAAAAAGTCTAGAAAAATACTCATTTACGTTAAACGTCCTTTTATATACTCCTATCTGTCGCATTCAGGTACTTAAAGAACACTTTTCTCTGTGGAATCCCATACTGTCGTTTATGATTATTATCGTTCAATGAAAACAAGCAAACTATTCCAAGAATATTGGACAACATACTTATACGGCGTCGTCACTGAAGGATTTCATTAAACTGTCCCTTTCACCTTTAGGTCCTTTATAGCATTCATTAAGCCGTTGGCATCCTCAAATAGTCGTTCCTCTCGCTTCCTTTCGACACATTCCAAGTTTTCCTTCTTTCAGCATTACATCCCTCTCGTCTGCAGTTTTTTTTCTTTCTCATCAAACACTGCTAATGCCGACTTTCACCCGCTCTCTTTGCGTTCGCAAAGAATCAGAGACTGAGAGCGCCTTATGCCTTCTTTATTTTTATACTGAAGTGTCGTGACGTTTGATGGAGGAGGGACGCAGATTTATCGCGTCCATGAATGCGGTTCCACGTTTCTATATTGCTAAGGGGACTTCGTAAATAAAACTTTGGCTTATGCTGATCTTTTGAACTGTGCATTTAAAAATAACCATTACTGGTCTTGTAATGCCATTATGTCCGTATAGTAACTATATCAATACCAAAAGGTGGGCTATGCTGGCCACCACTATAATAACACGGAACAATTTAAACTTGCTTTAATTTATAAAGGAGCTTCGAAGACTTGTCACAGGTTATGTAATACCCCAATTTCCGCGGAATCAGAGGAAATGATGAAAATGGCATATTTTCGTAATTCTTGAACGGTGATATAATTGGAAAACGATTAACCTAACTGAAGTAGCGCTCAGCTGTCAGTTGTAGTACTATGGTGTTGCTGTAATCGTAGCATGTGCCCATGGTCAGAGAATTCCATGCACTCGCCTACTTCTACAAATTGCAGCACCCCATCTAGTGGAGGATGAAATACTTTAAAATAGTCGACTCATTGACATAAGCGTCCACAATGCCATAAATGGGGCAGATAAGCTCATATATGGAAAGTATTGTGTATTTTATGACTAAAGCATGCAAATTCATCCAGTGTTTCTATAAACCATGATTTGAGATTTCATCTCTGGGACTAGGGAGAGCAAAGAAATTTCAGGCTGGCAAATTATGATAATTATTATTTCACTTTTTCACAGGCACAATGGCAGTATACATCAATGATGTTCTATTGTCATACAGGGCAGCCTGATTCATATTACGCCTCTCTCTTATTTAAGTGAACAGGCAAATGTGAGTGTGGTATTGGTGCTTAGTCTAATACTCTTTGTCAAGTCTAGTCTTGGTGCTTAGTCTAATACATTGTACATTGCACTGTATTATTACATTGTTAATCACAAAAATATGTTTAAGTGAAATGTTTGCATTTGCTGAAAGGCTCAAAAGACAGGAAATTAAATTGATCAGCCCTCAGGCTAATATTAGCCAGACTCTATGTCAAACAACATGTGCTCACCACTGGACAGATTGTTTAACCTGCCACTATGTTCAACAGCAGAGAAAACCACCTAAATGATCGTTCTTCAACAAAACTTGATGACGAATTTTGTGATGAGTGACAGGTCGTTTCTTCATTCAAAATATAATTCACTTAATTAAAATTAAATTAAGCTGCTTTCTTTTAGGTGTTTAGTGAAGGTAATTTTTGACCCTTTGGACAAGGGGAGTATACGGAATGTTAAGACTACAGAAAGGTTAAGATACAAACCACTCAAAGAATTCATAATCTTAGAGTAAAGTGTATTGGCAAATTAGCATATTAAAGTTATTTTGCACTATTCTAAACCTTTATTTATTTGCAACATGTCGAATGTGTCCTCTTTAGGACCACTTATCTTGTATCACGCAACATAGCTTGGACACAAACTGTCGGTACATAGCATACAATTTTTTAACTAGTGCGATTAATTGATTGATCCTGCCATAAAGTGTATATTGTAGAGAATATTGTATATTGCTATGATCTCATTCATATTGGACCTACTGTATGTCATTCTGGATCAATTTGCAGCAGCAGATATATATCCTCCAGTATGTACATATGTGGACTTCTACATATTATTAACATTAACATATAACATTATTAACATTTGTCCAAAAGTAATTGACCAATTGAACAAAGTCATGGCCTACTACTGTGCATTCATTCACACAATGATAGTGTCACCCACAAATCCCTTTGATTATCTCTGTAGAAATACATGTTATAATGTTGTATGCAATATATCATTCTTGTTCTCAAAGATCCATGCTAATACCTTGATGGAGAACAGGCTGATGTTAGCATTAGGGCTGGTCAATTTAATTTCCTCTCTTTTGACGCTTTCAGCAAATGCAAACATTTCACTAAGAACATTATTTTTTTTGTGTGATACATTTTCCTTGTTTTCACACCGGGAGATGTATTGAAAAATAAAACCGGGAGGTGTATTAAATATAAAACCCTTGGCTGAGAACTTTGCTGAAGGAATCTATTCGGTCCACTAGCTGTTTAACTCTAATTGTCCCCATTTCTTATACACGGATGCCATCTACTGGCAAAACGTTTTTTCTTTCCTTGTTGAACTTGAAGTGAGTTTTATAGCTAGCTAGAATGCATAACGATATTTGCATAGTAAGTTACCTCTCCTTGCGAGATTCTGTGTTCTCTCATGTGTAACGTTAATGATGAGCCAGTCATCTAGCTAGCTAGCTAGCTAACAAGGTATAACTCCTTTTAAAAGCCTAACTACAGGCTAGCTAGCTAGTTAACTCACTGGCATGAACACCATCACTGCCATTTTACCGTGTAGCTAGGAGCTAGCTGGGGAAGAAATGTGATCTAAGCCACTTTGACCGTAGAATGATTATTGGTCCAGTGAGCAGCAGTTCTGCAGGCAAAACCACGTTGTTAATGAGAGAGGTCAGAGGAGAAGGGCCAGACTGGCCAAAGCTGACAGGAAGGTGAACACACATTGCATCAAACCTTCAAGTGAATAGGCTACAGCAGCAGAAGATAAGTCTAAAAAATATGTCTAATAAATACCTAATAAAGTGCTCACTGAGTGTATGTAATTGTGTGACAGATGTTTAATTCGGGAATCCATATTCCTAATGACATTGAATGGTCATTTTTAGCAGACATTGTCTATCTCTGAAATATGAATGCATTACCATGTAACATTTCCCTTAAAATGTACTGTACATTTCTGTGAATGAAAGTTGGATTCAGTGTCCACCCCGGACACAATTAAATGCCATACCACAGTAAAATAGCTTTAGGCGATTTTATTTCCATGTGTGGATCTGAATTTGACATCTCTATATATGGAGGGATCTGAGTGTCTTAAATCAATATTCACCCGCAACCTCCTAGTAAACAATAAAGGACCCCAAATTGCTGGCACATAACCAACTATCCAGTAATGATACTAAAACAAATAAACTCCAAGTTCCTTTCAGATGCCTTAGCTCACTATCAAAGCCAAGCTTAATAGTGCCATAAAATGTCTTACAATTCATTGCCCAGGCAGTCCTTGAATTCATTTTTTCAAGGTATGGCTTGAAAAACAGCTCAAGCTAGGTTTTGAAACAGCTGGCAGCTGGTTGACCAATTCAAACCAGCTCCCAGTTCAACAAAATTTAGCTGTTTGACCAGATCAAACCAGCTCCCAGCTTGACATGGTTTAACCAGTTCAAGCTATGTTTTTAAACAGACAAGACAAGATCAGATCAGACAAGCTACCAGCACTAGCTGCTTGACCAGCTCATACCCAGCTAGACCAACTTCATGACCAAATTTTAAAGCTGGTCAAGCTGGCATAGCTGGATTTGCCACCAGGGTTGTTATTAAAAATTGGATGGCAATATTCAGACACCAATAACAATAATAAATAGATGAAAGAAGAGGAAGATGAAAATGAAGAATGAAGAAGTAGAGAAGCAAGTACACATGGACACATTCACAATCAAATTTGTCACAAACTGTTCTGCCTTGCTCCAGTTTGGTCTGTGGGACACACAAGCTGCATTTGAGAAACTAGTGGTGGACTACATGCTCACTGTAGTGCACTGTATCAAATACAACCATTTATGTATTCAGTTTATTTGTGCATAACAGTTAAATAGAGAACTCTAAATGTAACAGAGGGGTCAAATAACCAATTGTTCCTTTTCACTCTTCATGAAATCATGCATAGCTTTCTGAACCTGGATTCACATTCATCCCTAAAGTGAGATGCTAGAAGATTATTTCATTAGTGCTATCTGCAGATGCTAGAGGGTCAGGCCTTAACATGCAACCTTACCCAAAATTTTTTGCTAATTAATCTGATGTCGCTCTAGCTTGACTCGTCTGAGTCATGTGATGTAAGGTTAGGGACCTCATACACATGGACTAGATCACATTGAACAAGCTAAACACTGCAGATAGGGAAGTTCTTGGGAAGCTTTTTGTTTGCATTTTTCATCAGCTTACCTCACAGCCATATCAGACTACAGCCTAAGAGTCTAGGAGGCTATAAACCAGTGGCACTTGACCCAAAGCCTTGAGCAATTTATTCAATCATATCTCACATGAGCATGTGCATGAAACTAATAATTCTTCATTACCATTCATTCAGACATATTTTTTTCCACAGTAATATAAGGAGATTTCATATTGTCACAAGTTTAACTGATTAGGTTAACTTCTTGTTCAGGCTCTGGTCTTGGTCTGGTCCTTCCCTGCCTGGACTATTGCCACAGTCACCTGCCCCTGCAGCTCATCCAGAAGGAACCTTCCCAACGCACTCCCATATCATGAAATTATATATCATATAGCTAAAATATATGATGAAGAACACTTGTTTTACATAAAATATCTTAGGTACATCTTCAGAATATCTTCAGAATATTCTAACTAACCAGACCCCTCCACTCTGTCTAATGGGATGTCTGGATCCTCCACCTGTCCAAGGCTGCCCTTCCCAATCATATTTCCGGACTATTCTGACCCTTGGGTGATGGAAAAAACTTCTCAGGCAGTTTGCATGGCAATCACATTAGCCATCATTCAATGCAGACTTAAAACCACAAAGATTCTGGCCCTCTCTCGCGCCTTTGCAGAGTCATAACACCAAATTAAGTATAACTGGGGTGTGCACATTTGGGTAGTTTTGTTCTTAGTCTCAGTTTAATGTTTACTAACTTAGTTCCCAATCTACAGTTCCCAATCTACACCTGAGTCTGAGCTTATTGCTGTCTGTTTTAGGACTATGTTCCCTTCCCATTGATCCATGATCTCTGCTCTCATGTTTACCTTGTAATTCTCTCTGGATAAGAGAGTCTGCTAAATGCCAGTAATTAAATATTGAAATGAAACCTTGCTTGACATGAAAAAACTTGGTTTCCATTTTTCTCGGTTATCATGCAAATATCTGGTGAAAATACCAAGGATGAACTAAGGTTGTGTTTTCACTTGGGTGGGCTGATCTTCTTTGAAAAATGACATCACCCGGAATGCTTGTGTAAACCAGATTAGAAATGACATTGGACAAAGTAATTTGCGACATTTTTACTTTGGTATTTGGAGTATTAGCCTTGCTTTGTCCCCCAGAGCTGTATGCAAGCACCCACCCCCAGTGCTGAGGAATTCCAGAAATCCCATTGCAATATTATTCCCAAATTAGGCCAGCTTCCCCAAAGTAAAACTGGAATTCTCGCACTCCTGCATACCAGTTTTCATGTAAAATGCATTTCTTATGGTTGTTGTGTGACCAGTATGGTTTATCGTCTTGGTATTTTATCAGCAGGCCTATTTTTTATTTAAATATATAAGTTTAGTAATGGGTACTTTGCAGTTGGTACTGGAATATGTCATCTTAAATGGTTTGGCTTGTTTGGATACAGACCAAGTTTGTTATGGATAATTTGACACTTGGCAGCTATGGGCAGTCATTCTGACAACCAATGCTGATAAGCTTACTGTGCCCAAACTATGTTATCAAAGTACAAGTAATAAAACTTAAACAGAGTCTGTTGCCTGAACAATACTGGAAATAAAGACAGAATTAAGCATTACAGTTCATAAATCCATTGAATATTTGCCATCAAGATTCAGACATCACAACACTTCTGGATATGCACATGACACACACTGGTAATGATGAATGTTGAATAACTCCCATATGCAACATAATAATGAATAACAAACATATGCAAAACTGAACATTAAATATATTAATTATATCATTCTTGAAATAAATATTCACTCTGTTAAGAATTTATAAAAAGAATTCAGAAGCTAAAGACACAACAAAAAAGGCTACACTGATTGACTGCATGAGTTAAATTTACCTTTCATAGATGTTGGTTTTTGTGATTAATCTTTCTGACATCCTGTTTTTGATACTGTATGTTTCAAACTAACATTTTCTTAATTTCAGAACAAACAAAAGAACAATAGAGCCCCCTCACCCCATTGCAAGTGCCAGTGTTCATGTTTTTTTTTGTTTTTTTTGTGGGGGTGGGGTACAACAATGATGAAGAAAGATTATTTGCTATGTCAGGTTGAAGGGGTGGGAATTCCTTTCTAGAGGCCTGTGTCCCTAGCAGTTCCTGATTTGGTAATGAGAGCCTTTGTGTCCTATATTTATGAATTTTCTTCTGTCGCTTCTCGTAGTGCGCTCTGGAATGCCTTCATTCATGTGTCCGTCTCAGCATCGCGGCTGGAATGTCACCATCGCGGCCTAGCCAGGCCCCGGTGCTATTTTCAGAAACAAAGAATGAGAGGGTCTTTTTTTCCCCTCCCACAAAGTTATTTTAGGTGGTCTGCCTGGTCTCTGGTATCCCTCTCTGCAGTTCCCACACTCTATGCCATGTGCTCACGTGCTGATAATGGGCATCTCAATCAGACGGATAACAGATTTTTCATTCAATTCCTTCTTGCATTTGATACAACCTGAAGTGTCTGTGTGTGTGTGTGTGTGTGTGTGTGTGTGTATTCTGGCTCCAGAATTATTGCCACCCTTGATGAATATCCCCCAAAAATGCTGTAAATTATACAGTGATTGACATAAGCTTTATTTTCCAAAATATAAGTAGTGTGCTTTATTAATGGTTCAATTAAAAAAATATATATTTCCCCCCCCCCAAAAAAAAAACATTGGTTTCACATTGGTTTCACAATTGGCACCCCTGCTTCAATACTTTGTGCAAACACTCCTGAAAGATGACAGTTCAGTTCAGTTCAGACCATAGGTTTTTTAGATGGGATTTAAGTTTGGAGACTGAGATGGCCATTGCAGAACATGGATGTTATTTTCACTTAAAAATTTCTGTGTTCATTTTGATGTATGTTTGGAGTCATTGTTCTGCTGGACAATCTACTACACCTACGACCAAGTATCAGCTTCCTAGCAAAGGCAACCAGATTTTCTGCCAAAATCTCCAAGAACATTGTTGTATTCATTGTGCCATTAATCTTGCCTGGATCACTGGCAGCAAAACATCTCCAAAACATCAATGATCCACCTCCATATTTGACAGTGGGTATGAAGTACTTCTCCTTGTATGCGTTCCTCTTTTGTCAGATAGGTTTTTATTGGAGACTCATTTGAAGAGTTACAATAGATAGGATCTCATTATTGTTCTCCAGGTTTTTACAATGTAATACATAAAACAAGAACAAGTGAATCAGGTAGAAGTAAGAGCATATTAAACAAAGACATCAACATAGGACATCCTAATCCACCCAGACCACCCACCGCCCACCCACCCAAATAAAATAAAATAAAATAAATAAAAATAAGAGAGCGTCTGCCTGCACATCAAAAGGAAAGAAGGGTCAGAGAGAGGGAAGGACCATTCTGGACTTCTGTTTCCTGTTAAGGCCTTACTGTTCATTTCAAGATAGCTCATAAAGGGGGCCCAAATCCTATCAAAGTGATGCCTTTTGTCTCTTAAGGAAAATCTTATTTCTTCAAGGTGTAAGGTGTTTGTGAGCTCATTGAGCCATGACTGTAGGGAAGGGACCTGTTTTTTCCTCCAGAAGGGCAGGATGAGCTTTCTTGCTGTTAATAGTCCATATGACAGGAACTGCTGTTCATATTTTGACAGTTTGAATGACTGGTCTGACAATCCAATCAATATAAGAAGGACATCTGGCTCAAGTTCCTTTTGGGTGACCTCAGTGATGACTTTAAAAATGCCCTGCCAGTATCCTTGGAGGTTGGGACAAAGAACAAAGCTGTGAGCTAATGACCCCTCTCCAGCATTACATTTGTCACATATTGGAGAGACATCAGGAAATATCTTGTGCAATTTAGTCTTCGAATAGTGGAGTCTGTGTACCACTTTAAATTGGATGAGACAGTGTCTGGCATGTATGGAACAGAGGTGAATTTCTTCTAGGCTATTCATCAGAAATTTCTAACCCTAGTTCCTCCTCCCAAGCTGCTTTAATTGCACTTGTTGTGGGTGTGTGGAGATTCTGTAGTGTGCCATTCAGTGATGAGATGGAATCGCTGTTAAAATAGTTTCTAAGACACTTATCTAAACAGGAGGGGCTGGCTGTTGCAAAATCCTTTGAGTGTGACTGTACATAGTTCCTTATTTGCAGAAATCTAAAGAAATTGTTCCTATGGAGACCATATTTCTCCTGAATTTCTGTGAAGGTCGCAAATCTCCCATTTAGGTAGAGATCCCCTATGGAATATATGCCCACCTCCCTCCAACGTTTGAAGCCGCTGTCCAGTATTGAAGGTGAAAAGGAAGGGTTATTTGCTATGGGGAGTAAAAAAGATGTTTTGATCTGTTTCCAGACCCGGATCATATTGTGGATAATAAAGTTACCCCTATAGACTGTCTTTTTAAGGTCAGTCAGGGAGAGTATTACAGCTGATAGGTCATAAGGAGTGCACTGTGCCCTTTCTAATTCCATTCATGCCCAGTATCCACTATAGTCGTTCAGCAACAGTGCTACAGTTCTGAGGTTTGAGGCCCAGTAGTAGAGTTGGAAGGTTGGAAGTGCAAACCCTCCTTCACATTTTGGTTTGCAAAGGTGTGTTTTTTTGATCCTGTGATTTTTATAATGCCAGATAAAGGGCATGATAATTGAGTCCAGTTGTTTAAAAAATGCTTTAGGGAGAAAGACAGGGAGGTTCTGGAATAAGTATAACAGCTGTGGAAGGAAAATCATCTTAATGGTACAAACCCTTCCAATTAGAGAGATGGGGAGGGACCTCCAGAATTGGATATTTGATTTCAGTTTCTCCAACAGAGGAGTATAGTTGGCTATAAACAGACAGTTTGGTTACAACAATGCCAAGGTAAGTGAATTTGTCTTTAGATATTTTGAATGGAAAATGTGAACGTTGGGAGGAGTCTTTAAGTCCAACTGGCATAAGTTCTCTTTTCCCCCAATTTATTCTGTAGCCTGAAAAGCTGCTGAAGTCTTCAATTATGTGTAAAATCATTGGGACACTTGTAAGTGGTTTTGTTGCATAGATGAGGACATCATCTGCAAATAAAGATATTTTGTGTGGGGTATTTTTAGAATTAAACCCATGAATATTTCTTTCAGACCTAATAGTTTCTGCCAGAGGTTCTATCACTAGGGCAAAAAGTCTTGTCTAGTACCTCTTTGGAGGCTAAAGGGGGAAGACAGTGTTTTGTTTGTAAGTATTTGTGCTTTTGGGTTTCTATATAAAGTTTTGTCCCAGGCAGTAAATGTTTCACCCATAACAAATTTGTGTAAAACAGCAAATAGATATGGCCACTCGACCTGATCAAACGCTTTTTCCGCGTCCAGGGAGATGATGACCAAGTCTTTGTTGCTCGTGTGAGAGGAGTATAGAATATTGAAGAGGCGGCGCAGGTTACACAATGAACTCGGACCTGGAACAAATCCAGTCTGGTCTGGTGTTATTAATTTGTTTAGAAGTGTATTAAGTCTATTGGCTAGAGACTTTGCTAAAATCTTCTCATCTACGTTTATGAGAGATATGGGTCTATATCCCCCAACCTCAGGGTCCTTGCCCTTCTTGGGAATGACTGTGATCACTGCCTCATAGAGAAGGAGGGAGAAGTCCATCCTCCAGAACCTGGGTGAACATCTTAAGCATGAAGGGTGATAGTTCATTAAAGCTTTTGTATATTTCACTGGGTATCCTGTCAGGGCCAGGTGTTTTCCCTGTTTTCAATGACTTAATAGTTTTGTTTATTTCTTCAAGTGTTATATCTGCCCAAAGAAAATCACGATCCTTTTGGGTCAGTGTTGGCAAGTTACACTTGTCTAGAAATGTCTCAATAGGGACTGGGTCTTGATTAGTTTTGCTAGAGTAAAGTGCTTCATAAAATAGCTTGAAGCGGTTATTGATATCTTTAGGTGAAGTCAGGGGCACCCCAGAATCAGACTTAATCTTATAGACTGACCGATCATTGTCTAATTTACATAGTTGTCTAGCTAGCAACTTATGAGGCTTATCACCAAATTCAAAATATTTCTGTTTTACATACATTAACGTTGTTGAAAGCCTTTGTGAAAAAATCTGGTTGTACTGGAATCCGAGTTTAAGTACTCTCTTATGCAAGTCGAGAGAAGGTGATTCAGCATTTTCACAGTCAAGCTGGTGGATTTCCTGTTCTAAGTTTAGTAAAGTTATTCTGTTCTGCTTATTTCTTTGCCCTTTAAATGAGATGACACATCCCCTCAAGTATGCTTTAAAGGTCTCCCACAGTAAAGAAGGAGAAGTGTTTGGTTGGTCATTAGTGTCAAAAAATGTTTTGATCTCTGCACAGAGATAAACACTAAATGCAGGATCGCTGTCTTTATGCCACCCTTCCAAAGAGTTTGTATGGAGGTGCCATTATATGGTTCTATTTCACTTTGATTTTACTTGGTGACCCCAAGATTCAACCAGTTCCTGCAATTTGTAAACTGTGATCCTTGGGTTTTTTATGGCCTCTCTCACCATCTTCCTCACCGTCCATGGGGAAAACATGCACTTCTGTCCTCTTCCTGGCAATCTTGTAACCATTCCTCATGTTTTACATGTTTTTATTATTGCCCTCACAGTGATAAGTGGTATGTTTAACCATTTATGTATTTCTTGTATACATTACCAGATTTTGATGGTCAATTATGATCTGTCTCTTCTGAATTGTCGTTTGACTTTTCCCATGCTGATGGATGACGAGAGATGAGATTTTGCATGTTTCTTGCCTCATTTTTGTACTCTAGTGAAACAGGGATGGAATGACACAATATAGTTCCTTTACACTGAGATTAACAGGTTACACTTAACAATAATGTCACATGAATTTGCATGAACTAATGTAGTTGTTAACATTAATTAATAATTTACAAATGCATGAATTAAGCATGAAATTATCTTTTCATTAGTCCATGTCTTTCTTAATTCCTAACTAATGTATTGGGTACATGAATATTTATTCATCAACAAAACATAGGATAAACATATAATTAGTTAAGCATTAACAGATATGTTCGCTGGTTTTCTCATTCCAATATGAATTGGCATGAACTAATATAGTTGTTAGCATGTATTCATGATGTACAAATATATAAACAAAGCTGAACAGTTATATAGTTAACAACTACATTAGTTCATGCAAATTCATGTAACCTTATTGTAAAGTGTTACCGATTAACAAAATTCAATAAAACTTATTGAAATAAAGGTATATAGTTTTCCCATATGTTTTAACATAACATACATATTATTATCTGTATTGTTTATTATATACAGCCTTTTCTCTTAATTTTTATCAAGGGTGCCAATATTTCTGGAGCGCACTGTATGCATGTGGATATAGGCTACATTCAGGAAATTTCTTCTATTTTTAATGAAAGCTCTGGACTGTGGCCTGCATCATATGTAGAGAGAGCCAGCGTTTTAGCTGGAGATGCTTTCAGACTGTTCTGAAAGACAGAATGTATCGAGTATTGCATTAACCCATCCTCTCTGCCACACTCGTCGTCGTCGACATCTCAAATTATTGCTGCATTCATATTTATATCATTCAAAAAAACTGTGCCAAACAGATTGTTAAAAAGACTCTCTGCTAGCGAGAGAGAGAATAGCATTTTTGATTCTTATCAGCCTCTTATTTGCAATGCAGGGTGCTTGCAGTTTACAACCCTGACCTTGTCACAGACTCAGACAATAAAAGGCATAGTCAAACAATCCTTGGTAAACATTTTTCTACATCAAAAAGTTCCAATATACAAACAAAAATACACAATTCAGAAGTTTCAAGAATAAATACTTTTTTTATTCCACGTCTGGCTGACATATTTCTGGTTTGATAGAAATACAAGTTGTTTTGCTAATTATTTGATACAGACATATTTATGGAACCAAATATCCTACCTGGTGGCACAGATGGTGCAGTGGTTAGCACTGCCGCCTCACAGCAAGGAGGTCCTGGGTTTGAATCCCCGTCGGCTGGGGCCTCCCTGTGCGGAGTTTTCATGTTCTCCCCGTGTTTGCATGGGTTTCCTCTGGGTACACTGGTTTCCTCTCACAGTCCAAAGACATGCAGGTTAGGCTGATTGGAGAGTCTTAAGTGCCTGTAGGTATGAGTATGTGAGTGAATGGTGTGTGTGCCCTGTGATGGACTGGTGACCTGTCTAGGGTGTATTCCTGCCTTTTGCCCAATGTATGCTGGGATAGGCTCCAGCATCCCCTGCGACCCTGTTCAGGATAAGTGGGTTAGGATAATGAATGAATGAATATCCTACCTGCTTATGAAGCTATGACTGTTTTCTGACTAATGTTGAAGTTGTTTTTGATTTTGTAATCTGTTCAGCCATTTTTGAGAAAACTATGTTTTTTCCGGGACTATACCTAAGCAAATGCCGTCTTGAACTACTTGTCATGCATGCTTGCAACTACTTTTGTAAATGCATTTCTTGGCCATTTCAGTACTGAACTAATGTGAAACATGCATTCTCTCTATTGCTACTTTTAAATAAAGGAAAAACACAAATGAACATTCAAATAAATTACAGGGTGGTAATGGGTATAATGTTTCAGGGCCTGGTGCAGATTCAATTCCCAGTTTGTACCCTAGTGGAAAAGCTTCAGTAAAATATCCAGCTGAATTATTTGGATGCACATTTTCTAAATTTTTGTTGATCTAGATAATGAGGCCTGCAAAGTTATGTCATGTAATTATCAGTATACTGAATGCATTTTACAGGACACAAACCTTGGGCTATGTTTACAGTGCTGTATGTTCCTGAGATGACTGTGTTGTACATCTTTTAGTATGTAATGGAAACAACTTCTGCAGGAGAGGGTTTACTTCAGAAGGTTTACTGCAGTCCCCAAGCCACCAGGGTTTCTGCAGCGCTTTTATCTGTCCTCATTGCCTGGGCCTGAGTTCTGGCCTGTCTGTGGGACAACTTGCTGCCCTACCATCTGGGTCTTGTAGTTTCATTTCATTTTAATTCAGTTAATGAATAGCTGTATAATCCCTACAGACTGCACTGTCTTGTAAGAAAATGGTTATTGCACATATTTTAATATGTTTCTGTGCGTCTTGAATGAATTCTCGTGGTTTTATTTTATATTTGTAGACCGAAACCTATGTGTTTTTCATCTCATGCACTGTTTTTGTCTTTTTCATTTTGTTCTCTTCATGACCAGTAGAGGGTACTCTTCAACAGTAGGTGGCTGCTCTTTGATGAAGTCTGGCCCAAAAGGTTATCCGTGGAATATATTGTGGTATATGTGTTCTGGTATACGTTCTTGATGAACTTGATGTCTTTTTAATCTTTAGAAAAATGTTTTTGTTCCAGTTTTTATTGTTCCTAATGACCATTTTATTTATTGTATTGTGTGTTTTGTGTATTTTAAAACTTGTAAGTGAATTTGATCTAATTTTTAATGCAATAATGCAGTTTATAGAAATACAACTCTGACAAGGCTGTCTTTGTCTTTTTGTCATTCTTCTGCAACAGGTAAAATGTAAATCCAGAAAAAAACATTTGCCTAGATCTGGGCACTGTCCTCTTAATGAGGAAAATGTTCAAAGAATATTAAATTAGATCATATTTGATAGGTTGTCCAGCATGGACAATACCCGCTGAATACTGGCCTGCAGGAATGAGGGGCACTGCTTTCTTGTGGTCTTTTGTAAAACATCATGTCTGTACCTGGTTTGTCTGTATGTTAGAATCCCAGATGCAATGAGTCTTGTCACCAAGTGAATAAGAGTGTTATCATTAATTTGCCAATATCCACAGAAAAGAGATAAACTTGGAAGCCACTGTTTTTGAATGGTTCCAGATCATTGATGCGTGTTAGACAATGTGTTTAATGTAATCTATGATACACCGCATACAAATTGACAATATGGAAGCACGTGATATTGGTTGTCATTCAGTCTCTGAAGGTGTTCTGCTCAAAAATGTTGTGCAACAAAGAGAAAAGAACAGCTGACTCAAGCACTCAACGTGGTTATGAATGCTGTGGCTGAACAAACTGTTCTCGTCCACGGTGGTGTTTTGCCAGTGATATATTGCGGTAGAATATGAAGTGCCGAGCCTCGTATATAAACTGGAGCCACCGCAGCTTGCTGACTGGAGCCCCACGGCAGGCTCCGGTTACAACCTCCCGCCACCCCCCTCTGGCGTTCCCGTAAGCGTGACCCAATCCATGGCATCGGACTCAGGGATTCCGAGGAGTGAGCCGGCATTCCCTAACCCGGCAGGGCGTGGCAAAAGCGCATTCAGAGAAAGAGAAACAAATGCCCCTGAACATTTAGACAAAGCATGATAAAATGCTCATTGTACAGAACGGGGCGCTTGTCAAAATCCCCCACCCCCACCCCAACTCGAGAATTTGGACAGGCTACAGTGGGGCACGCAGCCCGGCCCCTCTTTCACAGTCTAGACAGGAAACAGAACCTTTTCCAAATTGAGGTTTTCAACCTCACACCCTCAAGATGCGTAATGCAGACTGCTGCCGCGCCGAGCCAAAATCCCTCCTCGAGCCCGTTCCATTTATTCACTTCTACTGTATTCCTCAAAAGCCACAGCCAAAGCCACTACAGTTCTAAGAATAGCCCGGGTTCGACATTCAAACGCTACCCCGTATAATATTTCTCAAGCCTCCGGCGCTTCTCTCTCCTGCTTCCTTTTCCCAAAAAAATCAACTCAAATCCTTTTTCTCCTCCATCTCGGGTGTGCTAGCCGTCTTTCGCCCCGTTGTGCTTCGCCAGCCGAAGTGGATTCCCACTGGCTGGCCTGCAGTTTGGCGGCTGCTGTCCTCCCAGCAGTGGGCGCGTGATGCCCTGACCTCCCACTCTGCACATATGGCCCTGCCTGGAAAACCACTTTCGCACATGGCGCGATGGCACCCCGCCTGCACCTGTGTGTGTGTGTGCATGCGTGTGTGTGTGTGCGCGTGCGTGCCTGTGTGGGTGAATGCGAGGCCAAAATTATTCTCAACAGAGAAATACTGTCTAAAAAATGAATGATATTTAAAATCTAAGAGTAGAGCAGAATCATTTTCATTTTCCCAGGAGGAACATCAGGAAAGCATTAAGCAATAGTGTGTAAATCATGCTATTTATTGTCTGTTAAAGTCTGGCTATTACAGTTTCTCGATTGTTAACACACATTTTCTAAAACTATGCCTAATTTTTTCAAAACTCTATACAAAAAAACACACCTCTTGCAAAGTGAAACATTTAATTAAAAAACCACATTACTGTTTCTCATTTGCTTGAACAGATGTGGCATGTCACATTTTCAAAATAATCAATACAATTCTAAATAAAATCTTTCTGGCCAAATTAACCCATTTGGTTTGCAAAGGCTCCAACATATACCATCAAAGCAAATACGTTTCACAATACAAATGAATCAAATTACAGTTTTTCACAATTGTTAACAAGCACATTTTATGCCAAGTTTACGTTTTCAGAACTCTTCAGACAGTTACCACAACAGCACTCTATATGGACCAAACCGAATATTTTTGTTATTGCTTTGACAAAAAAATGCATTTAATGGACTCAAAAATCTTAAATTAATTTATCAGTCAGTCTCAACCGTCAATAAACCTACATTTCTATAGCAGAATAGTACATTAAATAGTATGTTTGCACACACTATTTAAAAATGAATAACTTCAAAACCTAGCATATAGGCTGAAATTCAAGGGGAAAGCAATTCGCTGAGCAACAAATACTATATTGAAATCCATTCAAAACCCTGAATACATTTTTATAATAGTTATTGAAACACAACACTGATTGAATTTGATACAGTGTGTACTTCTGATTGTGAAATGGTTATTGAATAGAACAATAGAACTTGATTCAGTTGGAGATCTGCCCAGGTGTTTTGGTTTCATATTTGGAATGTTTTTTTTCCAAGATGGACCCAGGAAGAAATACAAAAGTAGGTGAAAGAGGAAGAGAAATGGCTAGACATTGGAGGGGAGAGGGAAAGGAGCATGGATTTATTTTGGCATTCAATATAGGTCATTGTCTATTGGTCATAGCATTCAAGCAGCCATTGCATGCAAAGAGTATAGATAGATAGATGCTGGATGCCTGGGTATATCAGCTGATGATTCCCAGGGATGGATCTGGCATACACGGAGGTTCTTTCCCCAGTGTATAACACAAGAGGACATGTGATGTTGACAAGTAGCCAAATGAAGTAGACAAAAACAGCATTACTGTATCTGTGACTTCCAATATTTCTTTCCCCCACTACATCTACATTGTATTATATCATCATAAAACTACATCCATTTTATTTTATTACTGAATTGGAATTTTGGTTTCATGTTCATTTGCAATGGCTGTTCTGCTTTGGAATGGTAGGTTTGTAAAAAATAAATAAATAAATAAACATTTCTCCACTATGAATCAATGAACAATCAAACTAAAAAAAGATTACTTGCTACTTCAACGACTGACAGAAAATGAAGAATCTACTGTAATGCCACTGGCTGTTATGACATTTAGATCATTGTGTTATGATTGACAAAGTCTTCTTTTGGAAGAAAACTAGCACTGTTTTTTTGTTGAAAGATTTTATTTTGGGACATGTTTGGAGTGTTTTGGTAGTTTTGTTGCATTTTGGGCATCAAATGAACAGTTATGCCAAGCTGCATGTTGGCGCAGACCAAATATATACCAACTATAGCTATCAATATAAACCCCTTCAGGCCTGTTTTCAATACTTTTTTATTAAATAAAGCTGTTTCACTGTGTGGCAACTCATAGCAGGGACATGGATGATGGCTGAATTTGAAGGGCACATGTGTACCATCAAGACTAAAGAATCAAAACCTAAGAAACACATGAGAAAATATGTATGGCACACACATAATCTTCATAAAAAGCAAAAAGCAAAAATAAAAATCATACATTAAGATGTTCTAATATTTATTACACCATATCTAAATCTGCTAGGGGCAAAATTATTGTACACAGTTCATCCCCAACATGTTTCCCATCACTAGAAAAAAGATTGGGTAGATATCTGAAAGCAGTGACATTCTGCATGTTTTTCCAAGTGTCCTTTTGATGTGCCAAAACCTCTCCAAATGGTATATTTTGGATAATGTGAACAAGTTCGCTACACCCTAAAACATTTTCCTCACTCAAAATGACTGATTCTGAACAGATAACAGAGGGAAATTCTAACATGTTTGGTGCGGCCTTGCCTTCAGCTACTATATAATTGCCATTCTGCCGGATTTCCAATTTTTTTAATCACAATATTATTTTACAATTTCATCTTGAATCAAACTTCTGCAAACTGTATTGTAGCACATAGATAACGTAACAGAACTGGACCAGAAGACACTTGCTATCTGGGAAATGTCTATGTGTGTATATCATAGACTGTAGATAATATATCTCTGCATTTCCTGAAGAAAATGTCAAGTGTGATTGCAGTGGACTATTGCTGCTACTGCTAATACTACGGTGTTTAAATATTTCCATTTACAAGCTGGTGTATAGGTGCACCTAATAAAGTAGCTATATACTGAACTCTGCTAGAAGGCAGAGGATATTGTGACGCCCCAGGCTTACATGAGCACACAGCTAGTATATGTAAAAAATGTATATAGCACAGAGACATTCGTCTCAAGAAGCGGCAACAGGACAATCATGGGGAGAAATGTCCAGAAAGCCCACACAGACTGTGACCTTTAGTGAGGTCATATGTTCTCATGCACATCAGATTAGATGTTTTCCCTTGCAAAGGAAAGAAACTTTAAATGTCTTATCCATCCCTGGCCTACTGTGTGCATTCCCTGCAAAAATGATTGTCTTAAACAACTGTTTTAGTCTTGTAATGAGATTTAAGATCTTACTTTTTTTCTCTCAATTAGAAAATATACAAAGGACAACAGCATTGGAAATGGTGGCACTGCATCGCCTACCCCTCCAAACTGCATAGTATACATCCCTTATTTTGGCCTTTGCACTTTCCCTGCTCATTTTATTCCTCAACTCAAACTCATATTTACCTATTCGTAATTACACTGCAAAAACCTAAAAATGAGTCAATCTTAACAAGCATTTTAGTTATTTCTATTATTGTTAAATAAAAGAAAAAGATGAGGAAATGAGGTGAGACAGTTCGACTAATTTCAAGATTTGCCAATGGCATAAGACAATTTCACTTGACAAGCAGGAAGTAACTTAGAAGTCTCAGTACAAGACTAAAACACTTGCAAAAAATTATTATTAAAATTATTATATTATTTATTATCTTTAATTATTGTCAGATGCTAGCCATATGGAGCTGTGCCAGATTTCTGCCAATATACATATCAAGGACCACAATGAAAATACGTATGTGGTTTTATTGTGCTATCTTTGACATTTAAGCTTGGATGAAATATTGTTACATCCTTTTATTGCCAAATAAACAAGACTAAACCTGCTCACCAATTTGATTATGTCCTGCGAATGATTGATTCCTTATTAGTTCTAAAATGTAGTTCTAAATTTAGTTCTACATATATTTTATAGAGGAAGGTCTCTTCCCTTCCGGCACACTTTTCAGAGTTTGAACCTGGCTTCATCCACATAAATAAATATGCAATGTGCGAATTCAGCTTCCAGCTCCATGATTATCTAAGAAAAGAGAAAATTTATAAAGAAAATTATTCCAGTTTCATTTCCTGTATGTCAAGGCAGGGTATTACAGTGGCAAATCCTTACCTGCACATGCTGGAGTCTTGCCTCCTTCACAAGGTCATTGTGTCTTCAGAACAGGACTCTAGCTTATATAGATTAAGTGGACCCCAGGTTTCATTAAGCGTGTCTTAGCAATTGCAAAAAAAACTCCAAGTCTTCTCAAAATGGAATTTTGTATTAAAATGATACACACACACCATATGAATATAAATAAGGGCTAAGAACCAATTGCACACTGATGTGCTCAATTGAAAACAGTACTATGAATATCTTATCAGTAGGTTTTTGCGTGTTGTATTTTAGGTCTTGTATACAGTCTTAGTATAGTAGCCTGCTTTCAGAGAAAAATAATCTTTAAATACATAATAATAATAATAATAATAATAATAATAATAATAATAATGCGCTTTTCATATAGCAGTTTTGATATCATAAAATGC
This sequence comes from Conger conger, assembly GCF_963514075.1. Lineage (NCBI taxonomy): Eukaryota > Metazoa > Chordata > Actinopteri > Anguilliformes > Congridae > Conger > Conger conger. The sequence goes on from NC_083764.1 coordinate 24,136,376, forward strand.
AGCTCAAAGTGCTTTGCAAGAGAAGAAAAATTGAAATCAATAACACTGGCATTAAAAAAGTCCTGTAGCCTAGTGGCTAAGGTAAGAAGCAGCAAAACAGAAAATAAAAACAATGACACAATATCTTAAAAGGATAAAACGGGTACAAATAAGACAATGATTTTTAAAAAATCACTAAATATATAAAAAAATAAAGCCAGTATAAGAAATATAAAATAAATATGAAATATAATAATTAAAATAACAGTAGTGTTCAAATAAAGGAGGTGGGATTAATTAAAAGCAAGATAATACAAATGGGTTTCCCAAAACAATCAATAGAGGATACTTGTCTTATTTGTAACCTTCGGTGCAAATCTTTTTTGGTAACCCAGTAAAGAGTGTTTTGCAGTAATCTAGGTGAGAGAATACAAAGGTATGGGGCACTTTTTGGCATCTTCCAGAGTGATAATGTTATTATACTCAAATATAATGTGCTAGTATTTCTATGGAAGTTTATTTATATAGCACATTTCATATACAAGGATAATTCAAAGTGCTTTACATAGGCATTAAATAAAAAAAGTAAAATAGATACAAAAATGTAGATTTAAAAAATAATATTTAATAAAATGATTAAGAACTTTTAGGAAAAAAAACTATTTATATATTTGTTTTAAAAGGTGATGGGACAGACAGAAAAACACAGCAATACCTATAGCATTTATATTCTTGAAGAACACCACTCTGAATGCCGCCTGAGTTAAATTAAATGAAAATTACTGTACAGACTACCGAAGGTTCTTACGACAATAAAAAGTAAAGATGATAAACCATCAGACCACCAAAGCATCTAATGACCAGATTACACATTAAAACAAATAGACAAAGAAATCAATCAATGGCATGGCAAAAAATGAAAGACATTTATTTATATTTAAATGTGGCCAAGGTTGGGGCAGATCTAAGATCTGAGAGTTTGTTCCAGCTGTGGGTATCATCATAGCTAAATGCTGCTTCACCCTGTTTCTCTCTAGCTGACCAGTCCCTAGCGATCATAGAAACCTAATAGGTTTGTGTTCTACAAGCATGTGACCGGAGTATTTAAGCCCTAGGCCATTTCATGATTTATAAACTGGCAGTAGCACTTTAAATTACCACTGTACCATTGGAACCCATTGTATGGATCTGAGAATTGGAATAATATGTTCAGTTCTCTTGGTTTTCTTAGAACTCTAACAGCAGCATTTGGAATGAGCTGCAGTTGTCTAATGTTATATTTGAAAACACCATTAAAGGCCACTTCAATAGTCCACCCTGCTGGAAATAAAGGCATGGGTTGGTTTCTCTCAGTTGTTTCTCCCAGCATCTGGAAATATGCTATGCTTAAAATGCTCAGAACTGAGGAGGCATACAGTCTTTTCACCAATCTTATCTCCTCTAGTAGGCGAAATCCAAAAGTCCTTTTTGACACAATCAATAACATTGTCAGCCCTGCACCTCCTGCTGTACCTGTTTTTTCTAATAGGGACTGCAGTAATTTTCTTTTGTTTTTTGTGGACAAGGTTGCTAGTGTCAGGTCTAGAATCATCCCCTTTTCCCCCACCCTTCCTGTATGTCCTACCCAACAGTCTATTCTGAGTTGTTTTTCTCCCATCTCCCTGCAAGACCTAACTGATCTAGTGAGCTCTATGAAATCTTTCTCCAGCCCTTTAGCCCTTACCAACGTCTATGTTGAAAGATGTTATTAGCTCAGTAGGTCTGTGTTTGGTCTCTATCATCAATATCTCGCTGGAATCTGGTTGCGTCCCCTCCTATTTTAAACAGGCAGTTGTCCAGCCGCTCCTTAAAAAACCTAACTTAGACCCATCTCTTCCCAAGAATTGCAGGCCTATATCCAAGCTGCCTTTTGTTTGGTCTGGTTTTCGCCAGAAGCACTCAACAGAAACGACTCTTCTCAGAGTTTCAAATGACATTACGATGTCCTCTGATGCTGGTGACTGCTCTATCCTGGTGCTGCTGGATCTCAGTGCAGCTTTTGATACTGTGGATCACCGCATTCTGATAGATAGGCTTAGTAAGTGGGTGGGTGTCTCTGGGAGCGCTCTAGATTGGTTCTCATCTTATCTCTCTGATAGGAGTTTTTCCGTGGCTGTTGGCCCCTACAAATCTGAGTCTGCTGCCTTATCCTGTGGTGTCCCTCAGGGTTCTGTTCTGGGTCCGATTTTGTTTGCTCTGTACATGCTTCCTTTAGGTGTCATTATTCATACCATTGCTATGCGGACGACATTCAGTTATATCTTTCTTTTAAACCTAACAGGATTGATCAACTTAATGTACTGCATGACTGTTTGTCTGCTATTAAGGACTGGATGGCCAATAACTTTCCTCAGTTAAATGCAGACAAAACTGAAGTCCTCATCATTGCTGCTGATAATATTGTTTCTAATGTTGTAAATTGTATTGGGTCTCTTAAATCAAATGTGCACTCGGAATTGAGAAATCTTGTTGTTATCTTTGATCAGGCTATGCATCTTGACAAGCACATTAAGTCTTTGTCCCGTACATGTTTTTTTCCACTTTAGAAGCATTACTAAACAAGGTCTATTGTATCACACTCTGAGCTGGAACTGATTATTCATGCTTTTATTTCATCATGCCTGGACTATTGTAACTTGCTTTTTACCTGCTTCAGCAAATCATCTCTAGACCCCCTACAACTGGTCCAAATGCTGCTGCCAGGCTGCTGACCAGGTCCAGGAGGTCATGTCATATCACTCCAATCTTGGTCTCCTTACACTGGCTACCTGTCAATTTCAGGATCCAGTTCAAGGTTCTTGTCATCACATATAGAGCCCTCCATGGTCAGGCACCTGCTTACCTTCGTGATCTCCTCCACCCATATTTTGCCAGCAGGTCTCTGAGGTCTTCTGACCAGGGCTTACTGGTTGTCCCTCGCACTAGGCTCAAAACTAAGGGTGACCGAGCCTTCGAATCGGTGGCACCTAAATTGTGGAATTCTCTTCCACCGGACTTAGGAGCTGTGGCGTCTGTGGAAATTTTTAAAAAGCAGCTAAAGTCACATCTTTTCAGACAGGCGTTCATCTAGCCGTTTTTGTGACTGCATTTCCATTTATTTCATGTTTGTTTATTTGTGATTTGTTGGTTTTATTGACTGTTCTTTTATGTATTATTATTGCTATTACTTATTTATTTATTTATTTTTGATCCTGTGAAGCACTTTGTGACTCTGTGAAATAAAATGTACTTACTTACTTACAGTGGTTTCATGTTTCATTTGGCACCTCTGCCTTGGGAGATCTGCCGGGCTGCGGCAGATTTTTGGTATTTTCCACTGTAACTACTTGTTGGTTGCACAACCACCACCAGGTGGCATATGATAGGGCTGACATACAGTGGTCTGACATACTTGCAGGTTCTGACAGTAGTTGGGCAGCAGCGCCCTTCTTCATCATGAGCTGAAAAGTCTGTTTCCGGAAGTAAATACAGTACCAACATACTCGCCAGAGGGAAACAGACATTGGAATCATGGTTATGTTTCGTTTCAATTTAAAAACAACTCAGATAAAAAGTTTTAAACATGGACTTTGTAAGGAGTGCGATTTCTGCCTCTTTTTCTCAGAATGCGGACAACCCTGGTGGAAAATGATCTATGACCAGTTTGAAATGATAAACTACCATCTACCGTTTCCAAATATAGCTTGAGCTAGTTAAGCCATATTAAGAATAGAGCTGGGTGTACTAAGAAGTGAGATTATGGGTTGGAGAGCTAACCTAAGCGCTAACCCTGGGTTTTCTTGGCCCTATTTCATATACGCCGCTAACTCACCCATTTAGACTGTTGATGTTTTGGGATAAGGTCAGGACGTTCGGTTTCATAAAGGGATTTCATCATTTAGACAGGCTTGTTGCTGGGTTAGGAGGATAACATATACATAGCCTATATAAACCACCTGGTAAAATAACACTCTGACAGTGGAAATTAGCTCAGCTGTTGTGAACAAGCTTCTTGTCAACAAACAAGCCATCTTTGTAAGAAGAGCATTTTGAAGGGAACGTGTTTCTTCAGAACAACAAGACCATTTAATTTTATCTGTATGAAGGAATCAGTTACCTCCAGCAATGAATAGAAGTGCACTTTGCAAAGTGGAGAGAACCCTGCAGATAGGTACAGACCCTACTCTTGGACAGGCATATTTTTAAGTGCTCTTTGTGACAATAAAAATATAATAGACTTTTTTTATTTTAAGTATACTTTGATTTACTTGCTTTTATAATGCCATCACACCAAACATTTGAATTATATAATTGTATTTGTCTTCCCAAGTGCATATCATTTAATGTTTCATTATTATTAGAAAGCAAGTAAATCTAAGTTTTATTATGAATTTAATTTATCTGCTATTTTAATTTGATTGATGATACAATGCTACATTCACTAATCAAATTGTAGTTCACGTTTATGAAATGGAGTAAAGATGAATTTAATGAATACAGTCTATATAAAACAAATACCTTGGATTGGTGTAAACAGCTAGCAAGCTGGCTTTTTGACACATCCCTTGGCTAAATAATGTGTTGCTTGCTTATTGTATTGCATTGCTGTTTAATTTATATTATGCTTTTTAACTTCAAGTTATAAGTACTTCGTACTTAGTGTCATCTTTACGAGTTTTAGATAGAAGCCTAGGCGAGGAATGTCAGGTATGTAGCCTATGTTTATGAAACTAGTCAAAATGCAGTAGGAAGCAACTGAATAAGTTAATAAAAAATACTTTTTGGACTATTGGATATTGGTTTGCTTGTATCTGCAAGGGACACACGTCACCTTATCATGAGCATTGAAATCTACAGTCATTAGTTAGTTGAATAGCGGGCTATACACACATTAGAACTCCCTCCTTGTCGGGTGGGAGAAGACAATGAAGCAAACTGATCTGAAACCTCACTTTGTCCCTCACAAGTTCCCAAGACAGTAAATCCACAGTCAAAAACGAACAATATCAATGTTTTCTGGTTGCTTGTAACATTACATACCTGCAAATATCAACACCTTCTGAAAAAAACAGCTTAAGCTAGGTTTTGAAAAAGCTGGTAACTGGTTGACAAGTTAGACCAGCTCCATACTCAACATGGTTTGACCAGCTTCAGCTATATTTTGAAACAGCTAGGTAGCTAGTATATATGATTTTTTACAACAGGGACAGGTAATATCAGCTAAGCTGTATAATAAACATTTGTTTACTTTATAAGGTGTTTAACATTGTTTAAAGTCGTACCATTTAGAGGTCACGTTCACTTCTGTTCACTTAGATATTCATTGTAAAAGGCTTTTTGACCAGGGTGCCCAAATTCTTGCACACTACTGTATTTATACATCCTATCATTATATGTTCATCATTCTAACTGAGACGGGTGCTTGGGGGTTGGACCCAAAATGCACGACTCAGAAACAATAGTTATATAAAGACCCCTCAGAGCTTTATTCGGGACGAATCCCAGGAGCGTAGTCAAAACAAGCAAAGTCCATACACGTAGATCCAGCCAAACAAATAGTAAACAAACAAAAAGCACGGTGCCGAGGGAAGAGGCAAACTCGTAGTCGGTAGACGTGCAGGGAGGTCCGGTAGCAGGAGAGCTGTCAGCGGGGCAGATGAACAGGCGGACGGCAGGCAGAGGCGTAGTCGTGGGCGAAGCGGGAGTCGAAACCATGAAACAATCAGCAAAGCAAAAGTACAAAACGGTAGGCGAGGACGTGGTCAAAAACAAACAGTGGTCAACAAAACAGAAATCAATGGACAATGGTCGGTAACAGGCTTGGATCGTAACGTGTAATCAAAACAGTAAATAATGCTCAAGAGTTGCGTGGTAAACAGAGGCAGACAATTTCGCGAAGAACAGTTGCGCGACTGGGCTATAAATGCGGGTGTAGACAGGTGTAGACAATTAGTTAGAGCGTAGCAAGGAAATGGAAAACAGGTGCGATGGATGACAAGTTTAACAAGGTGATTAGTAATCGTTAGTAATAAACCTATCCTGCCCTAGCATTAGTAAATTAGTAAATGACATGCACGAGAAACGTAAGGTAACATGAACACATGATTAATTTGTTAGTTTCTACCCAATCCTGATCTAGAGTTTTAGTAAATAGACAAATGGAAACAATAGGGCAGTGAATGACAGAAAGAGAGAGAGAGAAAAGGCGGAACGCAAGGTTTGCGGAAAGACATGTAAAAGTGTATGCATAAACAACGACCAGTTAACGTAACAATAAACATAAATCAACACATAACACAAAGCGAAACTAAGACGATAACCACTCAACATAACAAGGTAATACGAAACATAACGTACGAAACATAACTAGACATGGCAAGAAAATAAATCATAACGAAACATAACTAAACAACATGACGAACCTAGACTAACATAATACATGATAAGACACTACGTGACTAAGACAACATGGATAAACATAAAACATGGCAAGACAGACCTGAAACGTGACACTATCTGTTCTATCATTTATTCTGTTTGGCTGAAAACCATTAGTTAATGGGCATTTGGATGATATCAGTGAAGTAATATTTAGTCATGCTCTTTCTGCGTCCATTCACGAGTATCATGTTGTCATAGAAAAAATCCTTGTTTTGACACAGGTAATGTAGGCTACCATTTAGGGTACACGCTTTTTAAACTTTAATATTTGTATTTCCTCTGTTGCAATTGTCTCACCTGTTCACCTGTTCACCTGTTCACCTGTTGCATTTAAACTCATCTGTTTCTGTGTTCTGTGCCAGAACATCTTGTGCCTTGCGTCTGTGTAACTACTTTCCAGCCGTTTTATCCTGCCTGTCCCTGCCTTGCCTGTGTCCAGCCCTGCTCCATCCAACCTGCCCGTTTACCCCTCCTCATTCTAACCCTGCTCCAGCCCCTCGCCCTCCTGCTCGCCTGCCCCAATGACTGATCTCATGGTCGACTCCTGCCTGGTTCTGGACTTTGCTATGCCTTCTCCATATTGCCGTTTGCCTGGACCCCTGCCTGGACTTGGTTTCGCTTTTGTTTGAACTATACATATCTGATTGCTGGAGATTGACCTGGTTCTGTTTACAATGAATAAAGCCTGTCATTTATTTCATCCTGGCTTCTGTGTGTGGTTCTCTGACAAAACAGACATCCAGCACAACTTGCGCATTATAATGCTCTACAAGTTCAAGTTCCTGGCTCAATTTTCAGTTGAATTTATTGATAACCAACATAGTCTCTCTTGTCCCATTCTGCTCCTTAATCAGTTCTTGATACGTTTTTAGTTTTGAGAGTGAAAGTTTGGCTGTGGTGCCAGTCACTAGTAGCCTATGGTGAAATTGAGTATCAACGCAGTGCACACATCGCCAAAGGTAGTTGCTAGTAAAATAAAATGGATTGACCTTTGGTAGTTTTGCTGCTTTTTCCAATCCCTCATTTTTACTTTTCTTTTTTGTGCAGAACTTGTGCTTATATTCAAGCATTCTCTCTCTTCTTTTGCTGACGTAGATTAAGGCAATCACAAAACTGAACGTGATAGATCAAGGCACTTAAATCATCAAAGACTTAAACCTTGTAATGTTGGCCTACCAATAGAAACTTTTGTTTTCCCTTCCTCGTTCAGTTTGCTACTGAGTAGTGGGTCAGACACATTCCCACTTACTGGGGCGGAGCTAAGGGCAGGACTGGCTGTGTGATCGCACTGGGGCCCGGGGTGGGGAGGGGCCCATGCTTAAGTTTGTGCTTAAGTTTAAGGACTTGCACACATTTGCCAAGTTGCATGATGATCAAATAAAGCATTCAAAGGTTACAGCTGTTTCAGAAAAAAATGAACAATTAATGTATATTAAATCGGGAATATATATATTCTGTTTGATATAAGCCAAGGAATCTGGAGAAAAATAATTTTGATTTCAGACCAAACGGTTCAGGAGTTATGGGGCCGATAGGCATCATTGCAATAGTGGTGGAGTAACTGAACTTACCTGCCAAGTTTCGTAGCTTTACAATTTACAGTTTTTGCTGCCCATTCACTTTTAGCAAAGAAAAATTATAAAAATAAAAACAGAACAAAAACAATAGGGTTTCAGCACTTTGTGCTTGGACCCGTAATAACCTGGTTGTTTCTGTGTGGAAATATAGATTGCATAAGTTCACTATTTGACAAGGAGATATTAATGGCCAGTTTAATATTTTTAATTTTCCTACTGAAAAAAGATGCAAACTCATTAAATTTACCGGTGGAAAGGAGGCTGGGGATTTGTTAGCCTATCAACATTGACAAATAAAGTGTAGATATTGTTGATGTTGCTGTTAATGATGTTAGAAAAAATGATTGTCTAGCCTTATTTATTTACTTACATTCTGTTTCAATTATTTAATTATTAATTAGAGTTAAAATGATCAAGGAGGACATCGACTCTAATGTTACGTGTGGTGGCATAGATGTAGCCTTCATAAATAATTCACTAGTTATATACCTTATTTAAAAAAACTGGATTGAACATTAGGATAATTTACCATATCACCATATGAAAGAAAATGCAGAAATGGTCCAAGAGGGCCAAATCCCTAATTGACCCCTTATTTGGCTCTATTGCCCTTGGGATTATCTATGTGGATAGTCACCTGTTATAACAAAAGTCAAAGCAAACCTGGTGGAGTATTTTGGATAAATATATAAGTAAAAATTGGGTGTGCCTTTTAGCACAGTACAGAAAAAATAGTTAAAACATAAAATCCAGTTTGTATGTAGTAATAAGATCATTAATTAAAAATAGGTTTTTAGAAAGAGATCTGATGAAGAAGAGCTGGCTGCATAATGTTAATGGTAGGCCCCAGGGCAGTGTGAAGTTGATGTGGGATAGATTGCGGATTTGGAAAAAGTGCAGCATGAGTTGAGTGTTCATTCTATTAGCAATGGGGAAGTTAGAGGCACACAGGGTCCTGGCTTGTTCTAAAAAACCACAATGCCGTCGCTATCATAGCATGGACCCTGCCGACATCAATGCTGTCTGTACATAATACACTGCTCTGTTCAGCCAAGGGAGATGAAGGTTGCAGCTGGTGCTGACGCTGAGTTAGTGACCAAAGAGTTCTACCAGGTTGAGGACATGGACAGGGTGGGTGAACTGACGGGCCCGGTTTTGGGGGTAAAGGTGCCCTCATAGTTCCAGTGGGGGGAAGAGTTGTTTGCTCCTTAATGGGTGAAAGCTTAGGGCTGGCTGCCATGGAGTGAGAGGACTTCCTACAAACATCATTTTCTCCGTATTCTCTGAAAAACTCAAATGAGGGGAGGCGGGGAAGAGGGGGAGAGAGGGTGGAGGGTGAGTGAGATTGTAACTGTGGTTTCTCAGGAGACTGAAGTAGGTCATCGTGACTTTCTTCCTGGGAATGAAACTCAGCCTGGAGTGTGTCCTTGGACAGTAGATGCTCTGGCTGTGCTGAGTTGGTGCATTCCTCGCATTGTGTGCTTGTGTTGTGGCAGATGGGTGGAGCCTTGCACTTGAAAGGTTGGACTGTTGGTATTTTCCACCAGCTAAAATTTCATCCATCTCTTTCAGCTTGATTCTCAGTAATCCAGATATTGTTCCCGGGGGGGAGGAAGGGGCAGACCGGCTAATGAGTGGGTTTATATCAGTCCCACCCTGGTTGTTTTTGTTCTGCCCAAGGTTGTTGTCCTTGCACTGGCCCCTGCTTACATGCTCCTCCCTTATAGGAGAGAGAAGCTGAGGAGGGGGAAGTGTACATGTGCTGAAATTTAGGTTCCCAGTGAGCATTTTTGTCCCATCCTTGTTTGAGTCAATGCCATTAGCTCTGAACAAGTGTCTACTTGCCAAAAAAGTTTGCAATGACATTCACTTTATGAGTGGAACACGATGATGATTGTTTTAAGGTAGAATATGAAAAGGGTATTAAAAGCTATTAAAGCTAGCAAAGCGAAGAAACTACATTTTATCTATTTTAAAATAGATAAAGTAGATAGAACTGCAGGAGTTCACAGAGACATGTCTGCTCTCTTCAAAGTCAAGGATGGAAGTTCAATAGGTATAGGGGTATCAGGTTCTTGTGTTAGAGAAAAAGCTTGCAATCAGACAGGTTGTATAATGGGCATGCAGGTGACTAGGACTGAATGGGTATTTTCTGGTGCCGTTCTTAGTCCTTAGTACCCTGTGTGTCTGCTAGCTAGGATTGTGTTTCATTGGCGCGTTCCCATGTAAACTTGCTTCAGTTATTTAAAATTCCATTTAAACTCATATTTGAGCTCGGCTAAGCAAACACGACTAAACCAAATCCGGGCTAATTCTCAGGTTGCATAGCCATGGAGTCATGGGAGGAAATAACCTTTCCTGTCCGTGTTTATCTGTGTTTTTATAAGAGCGCCGTGTGGAAATGGCTTTTCATTTAACACCAAAAAAAGCAAATGACACAAGTATTTTCAGAGGAGTCATATAAGGGAGTCTTAAGGGAGACTAAAACCATTGCTTTGGTACAGCATATTGGTTTTTACATAAAAGTACACATCCTCGGCCCATTAAATAATGATTCTGTAGAATAATTTAATACAATAATAGTTCAATTATTTGGTTTATTGATTTTCAGGATTAGTATTCCATTAAAATAATGTATTATGCATATATTGTATGCAGGAGAGACTAAGTGCTCAGATAGGGAGGAAAAATTTCAGCAAATTTGTAGTCCCTCTGCCTTGCATATTAGTGGGATATTTGTTATCTAAGCCACTTACTGACCCCAATCCTACTTAAAAAAAAAAAAAAGTTTTTTTTTTTATTTTGGTTAGTTTAAATATGTATCCTTTTTTTTATGATGATGGGTGACTGCAGTACTCCTATGAGAAACTAATAAATATTTAGTGTCTCATTGCAAACCTTTTGCAATCTTTGATTCTACTCATTTGATATCACAACAGTTCTCTATAAAATTACTAAACGTAGCAGTTTTACAGGGATACTATAGGATTTTATAGCTTAATAGTGATACTTGAACAGTTATCGTTCATGGTAACACCGTGGACTACTTCAGTCCTTCATCGGGGATTACCATTACAATTATTATTTCTATTTCCTTATTTTTCCTGATGAATATGTACACTAATTTGTACTGTTTGTTGTTTGCTGTTGTCTGTGTTTTTGTATTATTGTCTTGTAATGTCCTTTTTTGTGGTAATAAAAAATGTATATGGCTGTATTATGGATATGGTGATTCTGTATTACTGGTTTCCACAGAATATTTTGCTCTGACCACTTTTCTCTTCAGTGCCTGATGAAGATCGCCTCATCTTTCACCTGAGCGGGTTTGGGTCCCAATGTAAAATCACTGAAACCCTTCTCAGTTAGCCCACTTGGGAGAGAGAGAACATAGAACCGGTCTGCTTAACAAGGGCAGATGCTGCTTTGAAGGAGTCCTGTGATGCAGCCCTGGGGAGATGATCGTAACTCTCGGTCTCTGGGAGTGGGATAAGTCGATGTGCCTGCCCGGGGGTCGTGGCTGTATCCCACAAATCCTTTCCTGCAGGGCAGAGGCCTGAGCATGTGCGCGTTCACTCGCCTTGCTGCTGGTCGTGATAAACAAGAGGCTGGCGAGAAAACAGGGTCATGGGAGGTTGAAGCAGAGGGTGCCAGCAGGGCCACTGTGTGTGTCTGTGTGTGTGTGTGTGTGTGTGTGTGTGTGTGTGTTTGCCTGCGTGCACATGCATGCAGACAAACACATGTGTGTATGTATGTACTGTATATGTGTGTGTGTGCATGTGTTTGCATCTGTGTGTGTGCATGCTTGCACATGTGTGTACGTATGTACAGTATATGTGTGTGTGTGCATGTGTTTGTTTGTGTGTGTGTGCATGCATGTGCATGTGTGAGTGTATGTACTGTATGTATGTGTGCACACATGCACATGTGTGTGCATGTATGTACAGTATATGTGTGTATATGTGCATGTGTGTGTGTGTGTGTGTGTGTGTGTGTGTGCTCGGAGGGTCCCTGGCTAACCCTCTCCAAGCTAACCCTTTTGGTCTCTGCAGCTCCTGATGAGAGTAAAGACCTTCAGTATACTTGGTTTATGTGCCATCTGTGCCAATAGCCCCTAGGCAGGAAGGGGCCTGCCCCACTGTGAGGAAAGAGGATATTTAAAATAACCTTTCTTACCATTAGTGAAAAAACATCCCCCAGCATATTTATCATTAAATATATTAAAAAACCTGCTACATGAAGTACAAATGCAATTGTATCTTGGTTGCTCTCTGGGAAATCCTTCCTTAACCATTCCAATATCTTGGAACAACATGTAAAAATAAAAATACACCATTGTGACTGATAGAGTGCCACATTTTGCCTGAGCATTTTCCTTTATTACAGATAATTAGTCAACTCCTTGCCACGTACTCTTCATCTCAAATCAAATATTGTGATTTACTGAGGGCCAAGGACATTCAAATTCCAATGAGACTATACAGGTATTGTTTTCAGTGTAGATGATAGTACCATGACTGCATTCTGAAACAGTCATGCACCGATAAACAACAGGGTTACAGCTGCATTTCAATGTGCTTTTGAAAACCATGTTAATCACATTGAATATGATATAGTTTTATGAACAGGATCCTATGGTCAAAAGCAATAAACCATGCGTTTTCAAGGATGAGGGTCACCGCTGAAGGTCGACTGCTCCATTCTTTTCCCATTGTCTCTACATTGCAAGCTGTTGCCGAGCAACCGTGTTAGTTTTTATGGATACCAACATTTCCTTTCAGTAAAATTTTCATTGCAAGGTGGGAATATTTATGGGGGATCAAGAAGAACTTATCCAATTACTCCTTTTTGCACCACTGGAAAAGGGTGAACTGTTTTGAGTATACTGTCTCTGGAGGCCGTCTGCCAAGTTAAGTTTTCTTTAAAGTTAAATATTTAATCCAATTTGAAAATTACATGGGAATAAATTGGGAATAATATTTAGAATGTGTAAATGTAGTATGTTTCACAATATTATGTGGTAATTGTGAACACTTTTTGTTTTTTCTTTTCATTGGCTGTTTTCCTCAAACTTCTAAAAACCCATCTTTTCAGACCACACTTCAATGTTTCCATTATTTAAAAAAACTGGTTGCGCTTTATTTTATAGCCTGTTAATTACCTAGTGTTTACTGTGTAAATACCAGGTACTTATTATGTAACTATTTTAATTTCAGGGATAAGTACCAAGAAACGGGCTGTAAAACGTAATTACATAGTACTTACATATCGTACTTACTGACTTACTTACCACTGAAATCAAAGTAGTTGGGTAATTATGTAACAGGCTGTAAAAAAAACGTTACCAAAAACCTTTCCCTTTCTCACAGGTCTGCACCTTCACAGCAGCACTTATATGATAGTAACTTTACCTATCTCTAACTCTAATGCTGTTTGCTTCCCATGTCAAATACACTTTTGTCAGACACTTTTTCTCTGTAAGCGTCCGCCAAATGACTCAATTGTAAGTGTGTCTGTAAAAATATATTTCTGCAATTCGGCCTGCTTTCCACGAGGGGGCGATGTTCAATCATAATGCAAAATCACCCCTATCTTTTGGACTTCACGCTCTCGCTTCAGAAAAACAGAAAATAAGAAGAGTGGTTTAGCTTTTGGTGGAGTTTGTTAGGTCCCGATTGGATCTCATTCATGCGGCCCTTCGATATTTTGTGTTAGGAGCTGCAGCAGAGCCTAAAATCAATGGGACTGCATTACAGGGCTTACTTTCAATGACCTGGCAGGGAGGCCAGTGTGGGTGTGATGTCACTGTATAAATTATGACTTTGCCTGTGTTGGCTCGGCATTCAAGGTGAGGTCAGCTCACAATCCATATACGCTTTAATAGTTTGCTCAACCAATTACATTTTTCTTTGTATTTGTTTGTCAGGGTTGATGATCACCATGGGTGAGAAACATGTCTGTAAGACTGCATCAGTGCATACAATAGTGTACAGTATCTTTGTCCTGTCTTTCACTGGTCCATACTATAGATGATTTGGGAAGTGTGCAAAGTGAATGGGCAAGGTGGGTATGTAATGTCTGGCCTAATATAGTAAATAGTTTGCTCTGGAACTTTGTGGGACACACCTGATGTCTAATTACACATTTTCAAATTCTAACTGATATTTTTTTTAATAGAAAACATATAATGAAAGTCAAAATCCAAAACATTATTTGTTTGATAACTGTAAGGTAAACTATCAGTAGAAGAAACTAGAGTTTCAGAATTGAAATTAAATTCTCAATGTCTCAAAGTGTAAGATAAAAATCATGGTTTTATCTGGCTTTTAAGCTCATATTGCACAAAGTCCCATCCTGAACTAATTGCTACTCCTTCATTGTAAACCACTGAATTCCTCAAAACTAGCACTATATTGTATTAGAAAATATGTTTTGTAGTGCCTATCCAATGGTTATTTTTATGTATTAAAATTATGTATTCTTTACAATAGGCTCCCCAATAAGTGTTTTAATTAATGCAACATACATATGATACGACAGAATATGTGAGTGTAAATGTAAATTGCAGGATTCATTTTTGCTCTTAGTAATAAAGGTATGCCTGCCTTAAAAGATATAAAGGCACATGCTAGTCGCTGGGACAGTACCCTATAGGTATTTAAAATTGTACCCAGAGCCAGCAATACATAATTTGTTCCTTTTTGCTTGGAGAACATACTAATTTGTACTAAAAAAGAACATTACTGAACTTTCAGGGTACATTTGGGAAATTTGATCCTTCAAGAGCAAAAATGTACTGTCCATTGTAACTTTATTTCTGAGAGTGTAACAGATTAAAATAAAGGGCTTTTGATGGGAAAACTGTTGCAGCGGTCCGAAAGCAGGAGTGTTCCGGCGGCCTTCCGACCCTGTCAGGTCAGGCTCAAGTGCACCGGTTACAGCCGCTCCTGGTTCAGGTCACCGTACCTTTTCTGCGGTCGCCCCGCCGCAATTGTGGGGATTGACCTGAGGGGGATGTTTTCTCTCAATCGCCTGCCAACTCAAGCATGAGCAGGTTTGTGATCTGTGACAGCTTGAGCGCTGGCCTTTCGCTTTGAGCTGCTATTACCTTGCGCTTGTCACTGAGCGCCTTGGAGAGCTTAACTGTTTTCAGCACCGAGCTCGGAGAACAGCTCCTTTAAGGAGCGTACGGCTTCCTTCTGCTCTTCTGTTTACCCTCCTTCTATCCTCCTTCTATACGCTTTTATATAAATATGCTTAATTTATGATATGTAATCCTGGCAACACTTTACAATAAGGTTAGATGAATTGGCATTAACTACTGTAGTTATGTGTTGACTACCGAGAAGCTAATCTGTTTTGCTTGATGTATTTGTACATCATTAATTCATGTTAACAAATACATTAGTGAATGACCATTCATGCAAAAAAACTGTTAATGTATTTTTCAATGGTTAACCAATGATAAGTTTATTTAATGCATTAATATTCATGTAGTGAATACATTAGTTTGTAGTTAACAAATACATTAACTAATAAAAGGTTAACTTCATCCTTAATTCATGTATTTGTACATCTATTAATTCATATTAACAATTACATTAGTTAATGCCAATTCATATTGGAATGAAATAAAAACAGTTAATGTATTTGTTAATCAAGTTTATCCTATGGGCTGCGAATGTATAAATATTCATGTAGCTAATACATTAGTTTGTAGTAACTAATAAAATTTAACTTCATTATTTCTACATCAATTAATTCATTTTAACAACTACATTGTTTAATGCGAGTTCATGTAACCCGATTGTAAAGTGTAACCATAATCCTTTGTCAGAAATAATGTTAAAAGCACTCGGTTACAATGTAATGCTGTGCACTGGGGGAAATAATTCATATTATTTGACAATATGACAGAGCCAAATTAATGTGATGTGTGATTTATTTAGATGGATATTATCCATGTATTACATAAAATCTGCAAAGGCATCTGGAGAAAAAGTAATGTTGAAACAAATATTCCCACATGTGCTTTGTACCATTTTCTGTATGATGATATAATGAACTGAATGTGTTTTAAATAACTGTTATTGTTATTGAAAATCAGCTTCTCCGAAGCCGACTTTATGGTTCTGTTTGAATCCAAGGAAGTGCAAGGGTCATACTTTACAATAAGGTTACATGAATAGGCTAATGTACTTGTTAAAATGAATGTATGACAATCGATGCACAAATATATGAATTAAGCATGAAATTAACTTTTCATTCATTAATGTATTTGTTAAACTACTAACTCCTGTATTAGTTACAACAACATTTATACATTAGCAAACTAAACAATAAACTTATAATTAGTTCATCATTAACAAATAGATTAACTGTTTCTTTCATCATAATATTAATTGCCATGAACTAATATAGTTGTTGACATGAATTAATGGTGTACAAATAAATCAACTAACTTTCAGTAATTAGTTAACAACTACATTAGTCAAGTAAAGTAAATTGAAGTGTTAACTTTTCAGCAAATATAGTCTTCAAAGCATTCAGAGGCGTTTTATCACCTGAGACTGTTTGGATATGCGCGCGGTGGAACAATAACGGCGGCACTTTCAGCAATCTGAGGCGCGTTTAGTCTGAGAGGTGGGGTGGATGAAGGCGGCGGACTCTTCAGAAGATGCCCTTCAGTGAGTTTGAAGCCAATTACCGCATGATTGCTCGACTGTCCATTTCAAGCAGGGGGGAGTGGTCCTGGCTGTCATCATCACAATGTCACGGTGCCCCTCTTTTCCTTGTTTTTAATACCGCACTCGTATAAGCACGCGTTGCTTTCTCGATTTTCAAAATTCATCATTTTCCTCAACCGCACTTATAGCAAATGGCATTAGTCAAGACTGTTGACAAGACAAATGATAACAATAATAAGGTCGTTGCTTTATTTTCATTTCTTTTTCAGTGTAATGTTAACAGCTGCAAGCCTTTTAGGGAAATAAACTTATGTATGTTAGTCACACTACAAGTCTGTTTTGAAGGCCCTTGAAGTCTTGAGAGATCTTGAAAGGTCTTTGACTTGGAGGTATAGGAATGAGGTCCTTCATTGGATGTGTGTTTGCGATATATTTTTAGGAAACAGAAAACTCGAAGAATGCCAGTGGAATGATGATTGCTCCACGGCGCTCTTTTCGGCCCTCTGCCATTATCTTATTGTCTGTCCAGCCATTCAGAAGAAAATAAAAAGGTCTACAGGAACCAACAATGGGGCCAGCAAAGGGCTATGCATCCTTCTGCTTTAATTTGTGCTGACCTGCCTGGCCCCCGAACGAGGCTTGTTTTCTTATTTTATGGAAAAATCGATATCCGCTGTAGCGGAAAACAGCTCTAGAGAGGATATACTGGGAAACAGTGCAACATGCTGTCTGTCATTTGTCTCCTTATAAAACACTACAGTGTAGTCAAACACTGATCAATGAAGTTCTGTCATCTGTCCCCTTATAAAACACTACAGTGTAGCTAAATGCTGATAAGCGACTGTTTGTCATTTGTCTTATAAAACACAATGTGGCTAAGCGCTGATCAGCCACAGTCTCTCATTTGTCTTATAAAGTGCAATAATGTGGTTAAATGCTGATCTCCGGCTGTCTAAGATTTGTCTTATAAAATGCTAGCCTATCAGGGCACGCTGACAGTATTGATCAAGAAACGGCTGAAATTGAGGGAAAGAGCATTGTTTTTTCCAGTGTCATTATGTTAAACAGTTACTATCATGGGGAGAGGGTGTGCATAAAAAAAATCCCTTAAAAGCCTGCGAAACGTCCGACAGCTGAACTTTGTATTATGAATACAGTTGACAATGGGGTGCACTGAACCCAACCAATTATTCAGAGTGCTTCCACTGGTCCCGTGGCTTACCGTAAATAATTATGGGATTGGTTGGAACAAAAACAAGTGTACACAGGAGGGAATTCAGGAAGTCCTAGCACACATGCATGCCCCGTGCATAAAGTAAGAGGGTATTGTGCTGCAATGTTCAAAGGATGAGGTAAGTCCAAATGTAGGGTTATTCGGTAACTGCTTTTCAGTCAATGAGATGCAAATGGCCTGATTCTTTTCATTAACTCCTGGCTATTATATGCGCAGTTAACCTTTTTTAGTGTCCCCAGCCTGAAGGTCGAGCAGTCATGTGAACGGGCTACTCCCATGCCAACCCAAGGGTACAGAAAGCAGTGGTTGGCCTGGAACAGATGTCCAACTGGCTGCTGGGTAAAAGGATAGGGCAGGGGTCTGTAACTGGCTCCATACAGGAACAGAAAGGCAAGCCATATGACTTGCCCTCTGCCCCTCCCTCCCAATCTGTCAGTGGAGCCCGTGCTTAATGAATTCTGCCAATTAAAGGCCAACCCTTAGATTCAGTCTAATGTACTTAGCCAGGTTAAGGGCATTGGCAATTCAATCAAACCAGACTCAAGTTGTTGTATCCAATCAAACAAACCTTAAAGCTCTTTAAGACTGAAATAGTGAAAGAGAAGCAGGAAAAGGTGTCCTGAAAACTGGAGTGCCCGGGAGGTGAGAGTTTGTAAAGTGAGCTTGCCCTTCTCACATAATCTCTTTGCTTGTCTCCAACAAATACCAATTAATACCTAAACTGTTACCATCTCAACATATAGGCCACCGGAGGATGGGCATTCCCCTATAGCCGGGTTCCTCCCAACATTTCTTCCCATCGAGGAGTTTTTTTCTCACCATGATTCAAGTTTTTCTCCCCTCTAGGGAGTTTTTTTAGTTCTTGACATTTGGGGGATGTCTTATTTTCAGATTGTCCTACAAGTGATACTAAAACTCTTTGCATTTGATTGGATCTCCATTGGAATTGTTGGGTGGGACTAGATTCAGCTGTAAATTAGGCTGATATAGTATGGAACACATTTGTTGGCTAAATGGCTTTATGTCATCAAGGGTCCAAGGTATCAAATTAGCCTCAAACCATCCTGCTGCTGCCAGATATGCAGTAGATACTACAAGAATTGTTTCTGCTGAATGATGCATTCTGATGAATGTTCCCGTTGAACTCAATGGACAAAATATTCAGGGGAAACTATTCCTATTATAACACCAAAATGATTTTATGCAGACCATTTCTGAAAATACACATATTGGTGTCTTTTTATACCTGTATAACATCCAAATCAGCAACCCCACTTGGGTCCAGATACAGGCCTGAACATTTTTTAAATATATAATCAAATAAAACAATCTTAATGAATTGACATCATCATGAAGTATAGCGATAGTAATTTCTTCCAGTTTTATATCATACTGCACTGCAGAGAACTTTGAACTGAATTAAAGATGCTTGAAAAGCAGTGCTTTTAGTATGGGTATTTTAAAACATGGCTAATGAATCACAGCCATGAGTGGAAGTGAAAACTGATTTGAAGCACTTAGTTCAGGTCTTAGTATCTCAAAACAGTGAGCAGTCGGTATGCTAAAGCGCAGGATTAATCTGGATTGCTTGACTGAATTGATATGCTCCTAAACAGTCTAATTGTGTTTGTTGAATGCAGCCCAAATATCTAAATAATGTGAAGGCACACTTGCTTGTTATTCTCACTGAATAGCGATAGTGATGTTGGGGTGAGCCTGGACTCAGTGGTGGTGGGGGGTGATGGTATGGTTTGGGGGAGGGTGGTTGTAGAGGAAGGGCATCCATCTGCTGCTAATGAGCGGATGTCAGGTTGTGTTAATGAGCGCTGAAGGCTCTGCTAATCTCATTAGCATTAGCTGCGGCGCCCCACTCTGATTTAACAGTTGCCTCGAAAAACCTTCACTGCGAGCGGCAAAGGATGAGGGAAGAGTTTATAGAGAGGACAGTCTGCGGGGGCTGGGGGTCTTTGTCTGTGTGCATGCAGGTATGTGTGGGTGCATGTGTGGGTGTGCGTGCGTGTGTGTGTGTGTGAAAGAGAGATAGAATGAAGAATGTATTAACATACTAAGAATGTAAATATATCCATATGTATATACGTGCGTGTGTGTGAGAGTGTGTGTGTGAGAGAGAGAGAGAGATAGAGAGAGAGATTGTGCACGAGTGTGGCAGTTGGCAGGGACAATGCTGGCATGAGTATACTGTGCCCTCCATAATGTTTGGGACAAAGACCGATTATGTCTTGATTTGACTCTGATTTTCCACAATTATACTTGGAATCACACAATTAACATGTGGTTAAAGTGCACATTCTCAGATTTTATTAAGGGGGTTGTTTGTAATTGCTCAGGTGTGTACACTCACTGAGCACTTTATTAGGAACACCTATTTTACCTAATTATTACACCTATTCATGTGATTATCTAATCAGTTGTGTGGCAGTAGTGCAATGATGTGCAGAAAATAGTGCAGATACAGTCCGGAGTTTCAGTTAATGTTCATATAAACCATTAGAATGGGGAAATTTGATCTAAGTGACCATGGACTGACTGCTGGTGCCAGACAAGGTTGGTTTGAATATCTCAGAAATTGCTGCTCACCTGGGATTTTCACGCACAAAAGTTTCTAGAGTTTGCAGAGAATGGTGCAAAAAACAAAAAACATTCAGTGTGCAGCAGTCCTGCGCGCAGAAACGCCTTGTTAATGAAAGAGGTCAGAAGAGAATGGACTGGTCATGGACTGGCTAACCGGAATGTGACAGTAATGCAAATAACCACACATTACAACAGTGGTATGCAGAAGAACATCTCTGAAAACACAATGCGTCAAACCTTTCAGTGGATAGGCTACAGGAGAAAAACTTAAATATATATATATATATATATATATATATATATATATATATATATATATATATATATATATATATATGTGTATATAAATATATATATATATATATATATATATATATACCTAATAAAGTGCATAACTGAGTGTATAATTGCCTCCTTAATGCAGGTATAAGAGAGCTCTCAGCATATAGTCTTTCCTCTAGTCTTTCAATCACCTTTGGAAACTATTATAGCAGTTTATCAACATGAGGACCAAATTTGTGCCAATGAAAGTCAAAGAAGCCATTATGAGACTGAGGAGCAATAATTAAACAGAGACACCAGCCAAACCTTAGGCTTACCAAAATCAACTGTTTGGAACATAATTAAGAAGAAAGAAAGCACTGGTGAGTTTACTAATTGCTGGGACTGGCAGTCCAAGGAAGACCTCCACAGCTGATGACATCGAATTCCCTCCATATTAAAGAAAAATCCCCACCTGTCAGACAGATCTGAAAAACTCTTCAGGAGTCAGGTGTCTATTTGTCAATGACCACTGTCTGCAGAAGACTTCATGACAGAAATACAGAGCCTACACTGCAAGATGCAAACCACTGGTTAGCTGCAAAAACAGGATGGCCAGGTTACAGCTTGCCAATAAGTACTTAAAAGAGCCTGCAGAGTTCTGGAAAAACGTCTTGCGGAGAGATGAAATGAAGATGAACTTATATCAGAGTGATGGAAAGTGTGGAGGAGAGAAGGAACTGCCAAGATCCAAAATACACCACATCATTTGTGAAACACAGTGGTGGGGGTGGTATGGCCTGGGCATGTATGGCTGCCAAAGGTACTGGCTCACTTGTCTTCATTGATGATATAACTGCTGATGCTAATCAATATTAATTCTGAAGTGTTTAGGCACATCCTGCTCAAGTTCAAGAGAATGCTAAAACTCATTCTCCAGCAAGACAATGATCCCAAACATACTGCTAAAGCAAGAGTTTTTAAAAACTAAAGAATGGTCAATTCTTGAGTGGTCAAGTCAATCACCCGATCTGAACCCAATTGAGCATGCCTTTCATATGCTGAACAGAAAACTTAAGAATTAAGACTAGCCCCCAAAACAAGCATGAGCTAAAGATGGCTGCAATACAGACTTGGCAGAGCCTCACCAGAGAAGACCCAACAACTGGTGATGTCCATGAATCACAAGCATTGCATGGAAAGGATAGGCAACAAAATATTAAACATGACTACTTTCATTTACATAACAATGCTGTGTCCAAAACATTATGGTGCCCTGAAATGGGGGGAGTATGTATAAACACTGCTGTAATTTATACGTAGTGAAATCATAATTTATAAAAATGCCCTTTTACCACATGAGGCAAATAAATAAATGCTGGGTCTTTGTCCCAAACATCATGGACTGCACTATACATGGATGGCATTCCAAGATTCATAGGAGCCCTTCCTCTGCAACTACACTCACTGCCCTAATTTCTGCAAAGTTCTGCAAAATAATGTGCTATTTAAACAGCAATCACTTTTGAAATGAGAAAAATTAGGGAAATTAGGGCCATTTTTTAAAAAGATTTACAGTCAAGGTCTTTATCAGCAAACGGCTTGTTATGCCTGGTCTGACAGAGGTTCTGCCTAGCGATCAATAGGCATGTGATTTACTAACCAGCATTGGGGTAATCAATAAGTATAAAAGTAAATGAAATGTGCATTAAGGGGGGCTTATTGGAGAGATGGCCAGCAGGGAGATATCAGCGACCAGGCCATTTATCCTCATATGTATTGATTATAGAGCGTGGACTTCACCCCCGCCTCTCACATCCCCCTCCCCCCAACCACCCCTGCTGTCTAATTTATAGATTTCGGGGTCACGAAAAATGCAAAAGGCCAGTATGACACGTTGGGTCTGTGTGTTTCAGCCCAGAATCAACTCTCTACCACGGTCAAGCTTCAACTGTACTGTATCTCAGTTTTTCTCACTTTGAATGAGAGCCATTCACATGCCTTCAACAGTCTCTTTTCCCAAATGACAGTAAGTATTAAGACATCATGCGTGTAACCCGAGCTGAAAGGAAGGTGAAACGATCCACATGGAAAATGTGACCCGAGGGATTTCGAATCATTGTCACAATTTTATTGCCGGGCTTATTGATGGAAGCTAAAATTTAGCGCATTTTATGTCTGTCCAGAGAGTTGACAGAATGTAGCGTTACAATGTTATGTGAATAAAAAACTGCTATGACACATGTTGTGACACACGGTACAAAACTGATGTATGTCCATTTTTCTGTTGTCAGAATACATTTGCTTTTTTTTTTGCAGGAACATACTTGAGCTTAATGCACACACATACACAGAGTATATGTTTAAATGGTTTTGTATGAATAGTACAGCTGACCGTTTCAGAAAAATAGCAAAATTAAAAAACTTTTCACACTAAAGCCATTGTATTAAACCATTCAGTAACACTCAGAAAAATTACATTTCATTCAATTAAACACCCTGGCTCACATTATTCCAGGCTCAAATATTTCTTTTTTCTCTATCCTGATTTAAAAATAGCAAATAGTCACTTACAATCATGTTATCGTATTTTAACTGCATTGCGCACAAAGTCCTCCTGGGCACTGGAGAGCTACATACAGGATTATGCCGTCCTTATATTGGTCCTTCACAAATGACCCTGCTTATTTTTACACTCTATTAAGAGAGTTATATCTTCACTGTGTGCTGCAATTATCCTGCAAAATGCTGACAATGAAACATGAAAGGTCCCTTGTGGTTATTATAGGCAATCTGCTTGCTTTGTACAATGTGATTGCTGCGCTGGCCACGCTAACAGGGGTGACCCCAGTAAGACGGAGAACAGAGACGTCAAGCGTCATCAATGTGGAGAGTGGAGCCGGAGCTGGGGAAATTGGTCACACTACAGTGTTAAGGTCAAATGTATGCTGTTATACAAAATAATTATTAGCGCATTAATGGATATTGAATTCTTTGGGCTTAAATAAAATCATTTAGATGCCGTTTTCAGCTGTCTGCAGCAGAGTTGAAATGATTGAAATGATTGCACACTATTTTGCTGAAAATACAGTGAGCTCCATAATGGGACAAACCTTTTTTCTTTTCTTTTTTTTTATTTGGCTCTTTACTCCGCAATTTTATATTTGTAATCAAATAATTTGCATGTGGTTCAAGCATACTGTACATTTTATTTTTTTATACATTTGGGTTTCACTTGTTTTGCAGTCAAGTCCACCTAAAGCGAGACAGAGACAATAACAAGACCCTAGAGATTCGACACTGAGACAGGACCAAGACCAAAGGGGGCCGAGACCAGAAAAAGACTGAAAGGAATCTAGACCAAGACCAGATTACCACTTTAGTTTGAAATACACAATAGACTACTGTTTGTTTATGTGTGACAAGTACATAATAATCATGTTGCTTCACTTAAAAAACACATTTTTAATTTAACTTGTCAACATATATTAGGCCGAATTAAGGATTAAATATAATTTTCACATTTTCAAACACTTGAATGGGTAGTCTTGTCTCCCTCTTCAAACTTACAATTTTGGATTTAAGGTATAAAAAATACAATGAGCAGAGGGTATAAATGTTTGAGAGACTTTTTGAACAAAGGCATACAGTAACATGAAAGTCAATAAGATGAAAGTAATATGAAAGTTTTAATTTAATTATTCATACAAGTCATACAGCGACAGCAGCAGCTCAAAGCACACTCATGCTAGCCGGTATAGCTTAGCTAGTTTGCGACATAGCCTGACATCATATAATTAAGGCATCTCGCTGATTGTAGCTTTCCTTGGATGCGCCATGACCACAAATGGATATAGCTATACATTTATTTAGTGTAGGCTTTTGCTGAACGTTTCCGTTTGCTGAAAAAATGGAAAACAGCGGCATACTAATGAGAGACATAGTAGTTACCCAACATATCTGCATTTCACTGCATATTTATAATTCTGACATGTATCTTCAAGTAAAAGTATTGTATTTGTTTAATATTAATATAATATGATTATACTTATTTCAGATAAGTTTTACCAACGTTGGTAACATTCACTGCTAACATTTTTTACGCTCTGCTTGAGGCTCTGCCTTGCAAAGTCAGTTGATGCATAATATGTCTCTGATTCCCATTGTCTCAAAAAATCAATCGGATTCCCAGTCTTTGGACGGAGTTGGCATCTACCCAGGCCAGTGTCCTCTAACAACAGCCTGTTGTTATCAAAAGTTAATATTTTTATTTTACGTAGCTGCAATATCAGTTAATTGTAAAAATGTTTCGTTGATGGAGGATACATGATACTAGTCTCGCCCAAGATCCACCTGAAGATGGCATCAAAGGCTGCCATATTTTATTACCAAAACTTATTTTATTACGTATTTTAGGCCACTTGCTTAAGTTGACTTATTCAGAAGAATGAGATAGTGAGTATGTTATTAAGTGCTCTATATTATACTATATTATTCATAAAGTCTGTTTGTGTCTTTTTTAACCATGTTACTCCATTAGAATTGAGGAGTAAACTTCCCCCCAAGTTGATGCTAAATGATTATTTTCTTGTTTATTTAACTGATGTGAGGCCTGTTCCACAAAGCAGGGTCACTTGTGTTAGCTGGATATCTTCACTGAGTGAAACCCAGATGCTCCCAAATCTGGAACATGAACTGAAGTAAAAAGAGCTGTTCCATGTTTTACTCTGCGTAGTTATCCAACTAACTGCTTTGTGGAACAGGTCCCTGGTCTTCAATATGACTGCTACTAAAAGAAAGCAATGGAAAATATTATGGTGGGTATTATCGCATCATCTATAAAATGTTCAGTTCATTTCATTCTAATCACATGTGTGATAGTATGCTACAGGGACCTGGGGCATTGCTAGACTTAAAGCTCTACTGGGGCACAGGTCCCCAGCACTGACAGCTCTGAAATCTGCAGCCGTAAAACTACCTTATGTTTGCTTGCAGCCTCGTACTGAATTTCATTTGGACATTGGGGAGGACCACAACAGTACATTTTAATTGGGGGTCGTCGGGGGCATCCAATCCATCTAATCATTCCATGGCACTAGAAATTTTGACCAGTACGCATGAGGTAGCTTGATTGTTTTGAGAGGGTGCTAGCTACCAAATACATATAGCGAATAATGATGACACAGTACCCTTAACTGCAGACTGATGTGCACACTTGTGGTTTTGGAACCTGGGTACTGCACTGAATAAAACCAGAAGCTGTTTTTTTCTCCATTCAATGTTCCAGTTTTGTGTTGGGGTTCTGTGTTTGCCAAAACCTCAGTGAACCAGCTCTGCTGGGGGTTGGGGGCTGGGGGTTTGTCACCGAAAATATTACTCTCTACTCTCCGCTACTATTGTTCTCATAATATATACTAGGGGTGATCTGAGTACTCGTTTTGGATGAATACCCGTAATGATTATTTACTTTTTTCTGATCACAAATGTTGGATGATGATTTGTGATAGGAGAATTGGCCTCCTTTATTTTTTTATTTTTGACATTGGCTGCAGTAGCTGTACATTAGTGACGAATGTAACATGAAGTTTCGTGATAGGCCAGTTCCTCCCTGGTACTTAGATTAGTAAACATTTACTGCCTGCTGTTGTGTGAACTTGTTCCAATTGTAGATTAAGGATATAACTACTTAACTAGTATCTTGTCATAGTGTGACCAGAGCTGTGTTCAAGATCACAAAGGTGAGTGGGCATATTCACATTTTTTCTGTTCACCACAAACGTTAGCTAACAATTTTAAAAGGTACTGTGGCGCAAACAGAAATGGCTGTCAACGGGGAAGACGTGGAGAGAACAGAAGTTGACAATATTGACAGTATTGAATGAGGGGTATTGCCTCTGTCACAGATTGCCGTGAAAGTTTTGCTGTCTGGGAATCTGGACGGGAGTGTGGTCGCTGGTCACACAAGTTTTACGGTATGTTATTTATCTGCATTTATCTGCATTATTTTATTTATGTAACAAACTATGATGGATGAGTTAGTGTAAGAGTATAGTGCTTTAGGACAACGTTGGTGTGTGTTTAAAGGGCGAGTGCGATGGCAATGTGGATAGTGGTGCTGATACGAATGGGCAGGCGGTTCACTGTCGTAGTTGTGCTTCAGGTGAAAGTCTTGGTTTCAATGTACTGCAAATCTCGATGTAGTATAGGGGACTGTTTAAATGACACCACTTCCGGGTTACGTCACGCCAACTTCCGTTACGTCACGCCCACTTCCGTAGCCCGGATACGGATAATTGAATTGGTTGAATGGACACAGATACAAGTAATGCAGTAATCGCTCACCCCTAGTATATACATACCCCTAAGCACTTGTTTGCAGAATCACAATTATGTTCTCACAGGTACACTTGCTAAAGGGATTTTAGCTGACAGGCGAACAGGCTGTTTGAGAGACGGGCTCAACCAGTCTGCTGATTTAGTGTAGTGGTTAGTGCGTCAGCTTCTCCTTTTTGCAATCTGGGGTCAGAAGCCACATTTTTACAATAACATGTCAGTCAATACAACAAACTATATGAAATATGGCTGGTTTGGAGAAAGGCAATCTTTCTGTTTTTCTCAATTTTCTGCATTAATCTTACATTATTTTGTTAAATTCACAGAACTTCCACATGACGCTAGTCTACCTATTACATAATGTGGCATGGCAGTGATGTCTGTGGTGTTAGTACCAATTATTAGCCTGCAATAACATACAGTTGTGCTGCATGTATATGTGCATGTAGTAGAAAAACCCAAAACATAGTTTGAATTTATTTGGAAAGTGTTTCAGCTTTTAATATCAGTGATACTTGAAATGGATGCCCTTGAAAAACAAAATTCTACAACAAGTATTTATATAATAAAATTTATTTTAAATAATGAATATGGTGCACTAGTATAAAGGGCAAGGGGACATCAAACTACTCCTAATTGTTATCCAAAATCTTGATGTTGGATCATACACAATGGTAATACCATAGACATTAATGAGTGTTAAAATAGGGGAATTATTAAAAAATCCAAAATTGCTTAAAGGCATACTATGCAGGATTTTCACCTTGAAAATATTCTAAAACACACATGCTTAGTCAACCTGTGTCCGTGTTCACTTCTGTCCAATACTTTGCTTGTTTACTTTTTATTCTAAAAACTGCTCGGGCCTATTCTGGGCTTGGGCCTTTTTTATTGCTGTGCTGTAACTGAGAAGGATGTTTCCAATACGCTGAACTCATACACTATGATCCAATAGGGGAGAGGGGGGCAAGAGGAGATGATTGGCTACTACAGTGGTGAGCTGGGTTTTGAGAGATTAGCCTTGGTAACTAACTATTATTCAAGTGGCTAAACTCAATACTTGTCCTGTTTAACTGAAATGATCATTTTCTCTGGTAATTTGCAACACTTTTCAAAGAATCACCCAGTTAATAGTTTGCAACAGTGACAAACAATTGAAATAATGTGTGCATATGTATCACAGTAACAAATGCTTGAAGTTTCATCAAAATCAATAGGCAGTTGCTGGCTGCTAGGAACAAATAAGCTTGCATTTCATTGCTTAATTCAGCCCAACAGGGAAAGAGAGAGCATGATTTTGCCTTTAATTTGGCAGAACATTATTAAAAATTGACCTCTGAGCTGGGAAATGAGTGCTGGGCTGGGCATCAACCCGTTTTAAGCATGTTAGTGGGATAACGTGAACATAGCCTATATATCACATGGAGAAATCACACACACACTAACTAGCAGAAATTAATGCACCATTTGTAAGAGGTTGTTGACGATACATGAGCCATCCTTGTAAGAAGATCATTTAGAAGGGGACATGTTTTTAGAGACCGACAAGGTCCATTAAGGCACTTGAATGATTATCTTTATAAGTGCTACAGATTTAACGTTTCAGCTATTAATGAGGTTGATCTCCATGTCGGAGAAGCAAGCCCTACCAGTGGACTCTTTTCTGACGGACCGATATCTCCAGATCATACCGATAACTCCATCGTAGCTAGCTGGTTATTACATTTTCAGTTTCCGTTCGATAATCGGTGCCGTGGAGCATTTCTATAAGGGTTATGGGAGGTGAAGTCCATAGTGTTATCGGCTTAAGCAATTGCCACAGATCAGCGTCACTCACTTCTAATTGCTGACTACATATCCCATTTGTGCTTTCATAAACTCAAACATTCCGTGGCTATGGGGGAAACTATTGCCACTGTGTGAAGAGGGGAGTCAATAATTGATGTTATGTTTACAGGCATTACATACTTTTCCGCATAATTCTTGACTGCTGGCATGGCCTTTATTGTATGAAAGCTTTAGGTTGGTGAGAGATCAGTTATGGTTGGGGGGAAAATTTCAGTCTTTCCAAACACTGGGGGGGGGAGGAAATGTCCCTCCTGCCCCCCTACAGTATAATCCCAGCCATGGCCTGTGGTTGACAGCAGGGGTGTTACTAGGATTTGAGGACATTAGCGGCTTTGCCCAGAACATTGTAGGGGGATGGGGGAGCATCCTCCCCTGGAGAAAAAATGTTTGAATTTCAACAAGTAAAAGCATCAATCTGGCGCTCTTTGATATGAACAATGAAAGCTTACATCAAATACGATTTTTGTTTAGAAAATGAACAAAATTATAATCTCTGTGAGTAGTCGAGACAAGAGCAGAATAGGTTCCCTTAAATGGCGATACAGAATGACCACCTGCCACATAAGACATTGCCAACCCTTTCATCAGCAAGAAAGTGCCGACTGTGGGAAACACAAGCCACATCTGCAGTGTATTAACAAATGGTCTATAGTACACCAATCAACATCTGAAATGAACTCAAATCTATTTAATGACCCACACTGCATACCAACACACCCTCAAGTCTCTTGCTCTCAATCACATGCAATGCCTATATCAAGTCTTTTATTTTTTTTTCACCTTTGGTTCCTACAGCCTGACATTAAGACAGATTAAATGAATCCATTATCACTCAACCTGCCCCACAGTTTAAAAGTGAAAGAACACATTAACAAAATTTAATGAAAAATAAAAAATAGCGTACATGTCTTGGTTGCACAAGGACTCAGTAGTTGATGACTGAAGAAGTCTCACCATCATTAAGAAAACCATCAACAGATCAAAAACACTATTCTGGAGGCAGGCATGGGTGTGTCAGTAATTACTGTCTGCAGTAGACATCACAAACAGAACTATAGAGGCTACACTGCAAGATACTAACCACTAGTTAGCAGCAAAAACTTGTGCCAGGTTACAGTTAGGTACTAAAAGAGCCTACAGCCTGAAAAACATTCTGAAAAAAGAATCAGTTCAACCAAATGCCTCCAAACACATTGGTCAGCACTTCAAGCCAATGGGCCTCATGCAAGAACCACTCATACAAACACATTTGTTCTTAAGTCGCTTGTTTGAGCAATTCAAGATAATGCGCATTCACCAATTTATACTATGTTCATGTTCTTATCCATATTTGACTGAATATTTATTGTTGAATTAATTTCCATTTACTTGATGCCCATTGCCTTGCATTCAGAAAATATGTAATGAAAATATGTTTCTTGAAAGCATGTTTCCTATCAACCCCTCTGACCAGTTCTTGCATATGACTTAAATGATTTACTACTGAAAGACTGGGCACTATTGAGTTTAAGTATATAAATAAAAACAAGTTACATGCACAAATAAGGGGTACACTGCAGCATATCAAGGTAAAAATAGTCATGGAAGGCAGGCAGAAATGGCCAGAATTTAAGAGGGCCATAAAGTAAAGCCACAATGGAAGCCAGGGCTGGCCATAAAGATTAAAGGAGAGTCATTGTTGAAACAGCTATACTAAATAGTGATAGGTCATATGAACCTCGCAAGTCTCATTCTCTCTCGAAGTGAAGTGCGAATGAATAACTCACATTTTCTTTGGGCAAGCTCCCCAACTAGTTCCTGAGTGTTGGGTAAGGCTTCGTGAATTGTCAGTACCACTCCTGGCACACTAAGAAGTGTTGGGGTCAATTCAATAAAGTAAATTCAGGAAATCAATCTAAATTCAAATAGCCAAAGGGGAAAATATCCTAAATTGTTATCTAGAGATAACATGATTTGTACTTCAATTAATTAATTAATTACTGAATGAGGGAATTGACTTAAACCCTGCTGACGAACGGCTGGACACCCTCCTAACCAGAACACAAACCCCATTAGGAAAGCCTTCAGTGCACATGACTACTGCCGTTATTTTTAGGACTGGGTACACGCTACACGGATGTAACTCACCTGACACCACCTGACCCGGAGCAACATTCTAGCACTCTGCAAGGCTCTCTGGGTGCACTCCTGTAATCACAAGCAGTTTTTATCTTTAAGAACTATGGCTTGTCTGGGCCTTAGGGCCACCCCTTGGGTACAAGAAGGCTTCATTATACATGCGGCTAAGCAGGAGAAACATAAAGTGGTTAATAGCAAACTATATTATTAATACAGAGGATTTATAGACTGTGACCACCCCCTTTGGACACCCGCAAGGAAGGGCTTAGTGCTGCCCGGTGCTCTAACTTTGTAAATGAACAATTGACTCCCGCTTCGCACACGTAGGACTTCTCTTCGTCGTCTTTTATTAGGGGATATAATTATCTACCTTGGGGCTTCTGCCCACTCCGCTGGCAAGATGTGCGGCTGATTACTGTGTCTGTGCTCCAACTTTAGAATGTACAGTGATGCCCGCTCAAATATCCAACCCCCTGCCCCCACAAGGTATTTTAACGACACATTGTGACTTGTTAACAGTTCCTGAGTGTTTCCAATAAGGGGTGACCGAGGTGATGTGGAACAACTTGTGCCCCAGACACATTATCAGGAGTTTGAAAGCTTAAGGTTTATATACATCATGAACTGCAATGATGTGTCATACCTGTAATATCTAGATTTTAGCTGATATTGTAGTGTATTCTACTATATATAGCCATCAGCATACGTCTTCATGCAGTCAATCATCTGTTTCCTTGACTGGGAGTCTTGTGTTGTTGTCCACATCTCCTGATATGTTATTCTGTCTGAATTCACCCCTTTTTATAATATCACACCTACAGTACAGTATGAACTGTAGAACTGAGAGAAAAATATGCCCTGTGCAAGTATCTAGCTGTACAAGTATTTGCTGTGCTTTTGAAAAGAAGTGTGAGATTTTTACAGCACACGTATCTTCCTTGTGAACTTCCTTCCTTGTAAGCTTCCTTGTGAAATTCATTTGGTCAGAGTTTTGCTGTTTTTAACACCTGAAAATTCAGGCTTCGTTTTGACCCTTGGTCTCAGAGTGTTTACTTTCTGGCACTGAATTTCCTCTGAAACATTCCCTCAACATTATCTGTTACCCCATGTCTTGCGTTATAAAATGGGTCACAATCCTAATTTTGGAAAAAAATATTTCAGCTTTTTCATATCTCTGTCCAAATTTCCTTCTTCCAGGCTGGAATATGACAGGCTGATTTCAGCCTTGTTAGACTTTATCCTCATCTGTGACATTCTCACAAGGATGTCATATTTGAAATATGGCACTGTAAACAGAGTGCCATCAAAACAAGGATATTTATTTATTTATTTATGTATTTAATTAATTATTTATTTAGACCTTGAGAATTATTAATGGACCCCCAGATACCAGTTCGGGTCCCTCTCAGTTAAAGTGATATCGGTTGATACTGTATGTGCTCTGTGATACCAGCCAGACAGTTCTGCCACAGGTGGCAGAGAAATGGACTGTGATGATTGGTAGGCAACCAAAAAGAGAGATGAATACTTGGCCAGTGGTGGGAAGGTGTGGCTTAATGCATGCAGCTAACTTCCAAGTCCTTACCCAGCATCATTCAGAGCCATTCATTCCACAAACTGTGAGTTAACAGCACTTCAGGGGTTTAATGATCATCGCTGCCTGTGTAAAAGCATTTGCCAGGTAATGACTACATGACACGGTGTGAAAAAAAATCCATCGATCGGGAGAGAAAATATTACACGGAAGTCATGTTGATATACAGCCGATCAGCCGATGGTAAGCTGCTGGTGAATATAAATTTCAATGGAGATGGTCTTGGAGTTTCATAGCTCTCAACTGCTCCTTTTCAGAAAACAATTAAGAAATGCGTAATTCTAATCCAAAATATTTGACTGTGGACTAGTTTGAAAGCTATTATGGAGTGGTCACTGTAGTGTATAGGCAAATATTGGCACCCTTAATGAAAATGGAGAAAAAAGGCTGCATATAATAAACAACATGGATAATGATCAATAACTTATAATAACAGATGGAATATATATATATATATATACATTTTTTTCAATACATTTACTCATGTTTCAGTGTTTTTCATTTAGTAATCTTATCTTTTTCTGAAAAGCGCAATTATTGTAAAAAAAATCAAACACAGTGTACTTGGCTCAGGCAGTAAGAGCAGTAGTCTGGCAGTCGGAGGGTTGCCGGTTCGATCCCCCGCCCGGGCTGTGTCGAAGTGTCCCTCAACAAGACACTTAACCCCTAAATGCTCCTGACGAGCTGGGTGATGCCTTGCATGGCAGCCAATTGCCGTCGCCGTTGGTGCGTGAGTGTATGTATGAATGTATGAATGGGTGAATGAGAAGCATCAATTGTACCTTGCTTTGGATAAAGGCATTAAATAAATGCCAACCATTTAGTTAAACTCAGTCTAAAGGAACTATACTCAGTTTTACTAGAGTATACTAATTTGGTAAAAATAATGCAAAATCCCTTTGTTAACCATCAGCATGGGAAAATCCAAAGAACTGTCAATTCAGAAGACAGAGATGGTAATTGACCATCACAAGTCAGATAATGAATGAACAAAGAAATACAATATTGGTTAAATATACCACTTACCACAACACCACAATAATGAAACATGGAATCAGTGCATATCATCTCCACAGACAGTAATCAAGATGGTGAGGGAGGCCAGAAGTAACCCAAGGATCGTTTAAGAATTGCAGAGATTGATAGTGTCTTGGGGTCACCAAATCTGCCAAAAAATAATAAAATGGCACCTCTATGAGAACAAACTTCTTGGAAGGGTGACACGAAGACAGCCCTTACTGAGCATAATAAGCCAAAGCAAGCATCTTGAGTTTGCCGAACCTCATTGGATTTATGACTGGAAGAGAGTGCTTTGATCAGATGAGACCACAATTGAACAGTTTGGCAATACACACAGTCGACATGTTTGGCGGCAAAATGGAATGCATAATGCAAATATTGCAGTGGGTCTTGTTTTGGTTGTTTTGCTGCCAGTGGTCCAGGAGCTCTATTTAACCTCAGTGGCACAATGAATTCAACAAAGTACCAGGAACTCTTGGCAGGGAATCTGGTTGCATCTGCCAGGAAGTTGAGACTTGGTCATTGTAAGATTGTCCAGCAGGACAACGACTCCAAACATAAATCAAAATCCACACAGAAATCGTGAAGGAATCACAACAATCATGTTCTGCAATTACTATCTCAGTCTACCGTCTTAAAGCCCATGAAAAACCTGGTGGGGCGTATCCCAAGGATATCAATAGCCGTGTTTGCATGCAGAATATTTCTTCATTCCGAATAATTTGTTCTGATTGAATATTCCAAATGAACCGTTTACGCGGAATAAATTTGATCCAATTCAGGTGTGTGCTTACATGCCAAGCATTTAATTAAAATAAAACATTTTGACATTCGCAGAATGATCTCGTGCAGCTAGTCTGCATGTTTCTCGCACATCTCCAAATATGCATTGTGTATTGGGTACAATAACTGCATTTCTGCTGTCACATTTCAGGCAGCAGCATCAGCTGAATATAATTATCTTGCAACTAAATGAGAGAAGGCAAGCGCAAGAGCAGCTTTACACAGTCTCCAATAAATTAATCTGTAAATTCGTTAAAAAAATTTTTTTGTTGCTTAGGAGCCATCCTTCCATCCATCCATCCATCCATCCATTATCTCCCCAGCAACGCATTCCAGCTCCTCCTTGGGGATCCCGAGGCATTCCCAGGCCAGGAGAGATATATAATCTCTCCAACGGGCTCTGGGTCTACCTCGGGGTCTCCGCCCAGTTGGACGAGCCCGGAAAACCTCCAAAGGGAGGCGCCCGGGAGGCATCCTGATCAGATGCCCGAACCACCTCAATTGGCTCCTTTCGACACGAAGGAGCAGCGGCTCTACTCCGAGCTCCCTCCGGATGTCCGAGCTCCTCACCCTATCTCTAAGGCTGAGCCCAGCCACCGTACGGAGGAAGCTCATTTTGGCCGCTTGCATATTAGGTATGTCACTACCCAAAGCTCGTGACCATAGGTGAGGGTTGGGACCCTTTTTGCTTCGGAGCCCCTTTTTCAAATCCTTTAGAAGTCAGGCATTTTTATTTGGTCGATATTTCAATGGATTCCGCTTTCGAATAAATGGTAAATGGTAAATACCTTATTCTTTCGAGGCTTTCGACCATCAAACCATTTCACGATTTGTCGTTCTTTTGATGTTTAATGCTGTTTGCAAAAGAAAAAAGGAAGTCTCCCAGACAATTTCCCCAAATATATATTTAATCCAAAGAAAGTAGTCGGTTTAAGTGTTTACATGGAATATATTCTTCTGTTAAACGGATTGTAAAAAGGTTGAGACTACACCTTTTAAACAGAATAATATTCCAATTGGAATAGGATCATTTGTTCTGATTGAGTGGGTACATGAGACATTTTTATTCTGATCGGCCTGTTAATCCGATTAAACATGGAATAAAAAGCTCCATGTAAACGGGGCTAATGATTCTGAAAGGTTCTGCATGGAGGAACGGTAAAAAATCCCTCCAAATGTGTTCTCTGACCTTATTACAAATTATAAGAAAAGACTCATCTTTGCCAGGGGAGTTTGCACAAAGTATTAAACCAGGGGTGCCAAGATTGCACAAAGTATTAAACCAGGGGTGCCAATAATTGTGGAACCTATTTTTTTGGGAAATCAGCTTTTTATTTGAAAAAGCATAGTAGTTACAGCTTTTTCTGTGTATATTTATCATGGGTGCCAATAATTCTCAAGTCCACTGTAGGTATATCATCACAGATATTGGTCCAATTGTTACTACAACACCCCTGCTCTGAAAAATGTAATTAATTGTCCCAGATACTCATTTGGGCCGAGTATCTAATACTCACCCCTAGTGTTCACTACTATTGTTGATTTTACTTGAGAGGTTTCATCGCACGCCTCACAGCAAGGAGGTCCTGGGTTCGAATCCCCGTCGGCCAGGGCCTCTCTGTGCGGAGTTTGCATGTTCTCCCCGTGTCTGCGTGGGTTTCCTCCGGGTACTCCAGTTACCTCCCACAGTCCAAAGACATGCATGTTAGGCCGATTGGAGAGTCTAAATTGCCCGTAGGCATGAGTGTGTGAGTGAATGGTGCGTGTGCCCTGTGATGGACTGGCGACCTGTCCAGGGTGTATTCCTGCCTTTCGCCCAATGTATGCTGGGATAGGCTCCAGCCCCGCTGCGACCCTGATCAGGATAAGCGGGTTCAGATAATGGATGGATGGATGGATGGGTTTCATCGCAACAACTTTACAGTCTTTGGTAACACTTTATTTGTAGGCACACCATATGTCCATTTGCAGTTATTGGGGGCCAAGCAGCAAAGCTGCGGTGGAACACAGTGTGTTTCTACCTTTTCTTTTTTAAAATTGGCGACAAATATGTAATAATAGAGGACAGAATAGAGACAGTCCCATTTTCCTTCATTTGACCACTGGGGGGCGCTGTAATAAGCAAAAATGTGTTTTGGCTAATAACTGGTGATGTGTTTGCTTTAAAAAAATCTCATGTCTGGTGATACCGTGAGCGGTCCCAAGGCTGAGACATGTCAACCTAATTGATGCAGCAGCCATATTGGATTTTATTGAAAGGTATAAAAAAATCTTCACAGGCCACAAAGTTTGCCTAATCTTCACCAAATTTGGCACAGATGCCAATATGAATTTTACATATTCAAAATCATTTGTTCAGTATAGCCAATCCCCCTATCCAATTTTAGGGCACCAAAATAATTGGACAAATTAACACAAACTGAAATAAAGTTATCATATTCAACATTTCATTGCAAATCCTGAAGCCTGCACTGTAGCCCACTTCAGCTCCTGCTTGTTTCAGGGGCCATTTGCCTTCAGTCTGGTCTTCAGCAAGTGAAATGCATGCTGAATTAAATTGAGGTCAGGTGGTTGACTTGGCCAGTCAAGAACATTCCACTTTTTGGTCGAAAAAAACTCCTTGGTTGCTTTGCCTGTATGTCTTAGATTATTGTCCTGCTGCATAATGAAGCATCATCCAATCAATTATGATACATTTGCTTGAATCTAAGATGACAAGATGTTGCTGTATACTTCGGCATTCATCCTGCTGCTGCTGTCAGCAGTGACATCATCAAAGAACACAAGTGAGCCAATTCCAGTGGCAGCCATACATGCCCAAGCCATAACACTACCTCCACCATGTTTGACAGATGAAGGTGGTATGATTTAGATCATGATCATTTCCATCACTCTGGCACAAATCTTTATCTCATCTGTCCATTACACTTTGTGGACTTTTGCAAACTATCTTGGTCATTCTATTCTTGAGGCTTGCTAGGGGTTTGCATCTTGTGGTGAACTCTCTGAGTGTTATGTGAGAACCGATAGGAACCAATCGCAGATCGAGGGATGTAGTAAACAGTAGACTTTAATCAGAGTCCCACAGAAAATGGTCAAAGCATGGCATACAGGGCAATGCAGGTAAAGCAGTATCGTAGTTGATTACAAAGTACAGAGACAGGCGGAGATCGAAGCCGATCAATCAGAGTGGAGCAGAAGAACAGGAGGGCTGAAGTGCAGGAGATGGTGAGGCAGGTAGGAGGGCTGGGCAGAGAATAAGGTCTGGGGCAGAGGGTTGAAACCAGGGCTGGGCGGAGGAGCAGGCAGGTAACAGGAAGGGAATCCGGAGCTGGCAGGGTTTCAGGACTGGCAGAGTTGCAGGAACAGGGAAAACAGAGGCTGGGAACACAGGACACGAACACAAAGGCACAATACAAGACAATCTAGCCCAGAACAAAGAAACAGATAGGCTTATATACAACACTAATGACGAGACAACGAGAAACAGGTGGGACGATAATACATGAGGAACACACATAAGAGGTACATACAGTGCTCAGTGTAAATGAGTACACCCCCTTCAAAAAGTAACATTTTAAACAATATCTCAATGAACACAAAAACTATTTCCAAAATGTTGACAAGACTAAGTTTTATTTAACATCTGTTTAACTTATAACATGAAAGTAAGGTTAATAATATAACTTAGAGAGGGTAATGCAAAAATGAATACACCCCACTGAAAGTCTCTGGAGCAAAGCTAAATTTTAGACTACGAATATCTAATTTAACAATAATCAACCACAGGTGAGTCTAATTATTCATTACACAGATGTCCAGCAGACTGTTGACTATAAAAGGGTGTTACTTCCCTTCCCATTTCATGTTGTTAGCAATGGCACCACATGGAAGAGAAATGTCGAGAGACCTGAGAAAGAAAATAATTTCTTTACACCGCAAAGGTGAAGGCTACAAGAAGATCAGCAAAGCTTTACTTATCAGTCAGAATACTATAGTAAAAGTGATACAAAAATTTAAAAAAGATGGAACTGCAACCATCTCACAGAGACGTCCAGGCCGTCCATGGAAGTTACCACCTCAACAGCAGAGTCTTCTGATGAGAAGGGTCGAAGAAAATCGGCATGCAAGTTCCCTGCTGTTATCTAAGGAAGTAGAAAGCCAAAGTGGGGTGACTATTTCTCGTGACACAATACGGCGTACACTGCAGAGGAATGGCATGCGTGGGTGCCGTCCACGAAGGAAGCCTCTCCTAAAGCCCAGGCACAAAAAAGCCCGCCTAGAGTTTGCCAGGGCCCATGCTGACAAAGATTAAGACTACTGGGACTCTATACTCTGAAGTGATGAGACCACGATAAATGTTTTTGGAACTGATGGCTTCAAAACTGTATGGCGTCGCAAAGGTGAGGAATACAAAGAAAAATGCATGGTGCCTACAGTGAAACATGGTGGTGGCAGTGTCCTTATGTGGGGTTGCATGAGTGCTGCTGGTATCGGGGAGTTGCATTTCATTCATGGCATCATGAATTCACAGATGTTTGCTCTATACTGAAAGAGAAGATGCTACCATCACTCCGTGCCCTTGGTCGTCATGCACTTTTCCAACATGACAATGATTCGAAACACACATCTAAGGCCAATGTTGGATTTCTGAAGAAGAACAGGGTGAAAGTGATTCAGTGGCCAAGTATGTCTCCTGATCTGAACCCAATTGAACACCTGTGGGGAATTCTGAAGAGACATGTTGAGCATCACTCTCCATCCAGCATCCAGTCTCTAAAAGAGGTCATTCTTGAAGAATGGAAAAAAATCGATGTAGCAAAATGTTGTCAACTTGTTCATTCCATGCCTAGAAGACTTGGTGCTGTCATTAAAAATCATGGGGGCTATATAAAGTACTAGATGTAGTAGTTTTTGTTGTGGGGTGTACTCATTTTTGCATCGCCCTTATTTGAGTAAAACTGAAAAATGTGGAATCTAAGTTATATTATTAACCTTACTTTCATGTTATAAGTTAAACAGATGTTATATTAAACTTGGTCTTGTCAACATTTTGAAAATTGTTTTTGTGTTCATTGAGATATTGTTTAAAATGCTACTCAAAGGGGGTGTACTCATTTACGCTGAGCACTGTACATAGAAATGGAGAAACAAGGAAACAAACTAAGATAAGGGGCACTGGACATGACAGAGAAAACATGAAACACAGAACTAGAAACACATAAAACAGGGTAATCAGGAAATAACAAGAATGTAGGAGAGAGACACGAAACGTAACATGGAATGTGACAGAGATTATGTTGGCGTAGTCTTCTCTTGATGATCGTTTTTGACACATCTGCGCCTACATCCTGGAGAGTGATCAGTTGAACAGTTAGGCATTTTTCTTCACAGTTCTGTCATCCACTACACTGGTCTTCCGTTGTCTACCAGATCCTTTACCATTGCTCAGCTCACCAGTGCATTCTTGCTTCTTAACAGTGTACCAAAGAGTTCATTTTGACACACCTAATTTTACAATGTCACTGAATGATTTGTTCAGATTTGCCTGCTTTACTGGCATTGACACTTCTGTGGTCCTTATGTTGAGAGACAACAACAGATTCCAAATGCAGATGGCACTCTGCATTTCTAGATTCAACTCATTTTGCTAGCTTTTCTCCAGTATGCATGAACTAACAATGAAAAACACCTGCCCAAGAAACATTTGAGAAGCCAATTTTCCATTAAATTTTGGTCCCCTAAAATTGGCTATATAAAAAAAACACACAAAAAAAACTGTTAATCAAAGAGCTAAAGGTCTGCACTTTAAGTTGATAGTCATTGTTTTATTTCAAATTCAATGTGCTGGAGTACAGAGCCAAAACAACAAAATAAGTGTCCAAATACATATGGTCTGCACTGTATGTATGCACAAATGTTAATGTTCTAACTAAAATAAGTCACTCTCTGGACCACATAAACACACATACACTGAGACACACATACAGTATAGTGCATAAACACACCCTTGTGGAGACCATTAAGAAAGATAGTAATGAAACTGAATTATATTTGCGATTTAATTTTATTACCTTAAATAAAATAATTATTTACATAAATGATATGCTAAATTAATGTATACAAC
This sequence comes from Conger conger, assembly GCF_963514075.1. Taxonomy (NCBI): domain Eukaryota; kingdom Metazoa; phylum Chordata; class Actinopteri; order Anguilliformes; family Congridae; genus Conger; species Conger conger. The sequence continues at coordinate 24,176,985 of NC_083764.1, forward strand.
CCTAAGAACGATCCCGTTGTTGATTAATAAACAGGTTTCATCTCCTGTGCTGATGGTATCTGCTTTATGCATTTCAATTTGAGGCTGAAAAGGGCAGCAGCCAATCACATCTTTGCTGGGGACCCACTAATGATTTCATTACCTTTTCTGTCCCCTCTATTCAATATGTTTAAAATTCTTCAGGGGGACTACCCCGTGGTGTGGGAAGAGGTTGATCATTAGTCACTTATAAGGCATCGTTTGAATCACCCTCTGCTAAATGGGAAAGTGCAGGCTATTAATGGTTATTAACCCCATTTGTGGGGGTTGGTAGGGAAGAGGATAGGTGGGGGCAATGGTGTCTGCCTCAATAACAAGACCCACTGTAAGTATACCCTCCCCTCCCCACACATGCACTGCTTGGCCCGAGGAGAGGTTTACTCATTAAAATAAGGAATTAGCCTACTGATTACCACCGCCTGTGGTGAAAGCAATTATCCAATCTCCAAACTGTGGGCCCTGGTGCCTCCCCAGCGCCCACGCTGACACCAGCATTTGGAGACCGGGAGGGGAAAGCTCCTCAACCTCTCCTTAATCAGGGTTCCTCCTGCCATGGCTCAGCTCTCCTCTTTATGGAGAGAAGGTAAGGGAGCAGTGTGATGCTTGTCTGGGTCTCTGTCTCTGATGGAAATGGCCAGGCACTAGGGTGTGATTCAGGGTTCATCGCTGAAACGCTTTGGCTGGAAGTGCCTCCCGCCCCCACACACCTCTGCCCCGGCACTTCTCGGCTGCCCTCCTGCACACATCTCCCAACCAAGTGTCAATTTATTTATGGAGGTCGTGACCATCACCTTGGCAGATCGGTGCTGGAGTGCTGTCGCTCAAGCAAATTCAGAGTGTGCGTGTGTGTGTGTGTGTGTGTGTGTGTGTGTGTGTGTGTGTGTGTGCACGTGTGTGTGTTTGTCTTTGTGTGTGTGTAGTGTGTGTAAAAATAGAGTGAAGCAATCCAGATCAAATCAAACTAAGAGGTGGTGGGAATTCAGGTGTTGAGGGGAGGGGAAATTGGCGGTTGTATTATCCTGGTTTCATGTACTGTATTCATCAGTATGCATGTGACAGTAGGACACCAGGACGCCCACAAATCCCCATGGCCTGGATCTGCCTTTAAACAAACAGTTCAAGTTCACTTTAATGTTCCTGAGTCCCTGGGACAGAACCCCCAGAGACTAAAAATCAGCCCTTACTGCCAATGTAACTGAAGGCTCTACCAAGGGCATTTGTAGAAGAGCGTACCAAATTATCTCAGGTCTCGGAAAGAGCAGGTGAGAGCAGTGGCTTCAGGCCGTACGTTGGCATAGGTGGGACACTAAAACATTAGGAGTTTTCGTGCGCTTCATTCCTGAGCCGGAATCCTGTCTGTGTCACCCGAGCCGTGCTGCAGCAGCGGGTGACAGTGACGGCGGTTTGGAGCAATGCCATGGCCACTGTTAGAATCAAGACCCCCTGAGGGACCTGCGTGCATGCCTGCACCGAAATGTGTGTGTGTGTGTGTGTGTGTGTCACAATCCTCCCAGTCCTCTTCCTCTCTCACTCACCCAAATCAATAGCCGCCGTGATAATGACCCTGACACCACACTGACATTATCCATGTCCTGGCCTTCTCAATCACCAGATCTGAACCAGATGGAGCCATTTATGGGATAATCTGGAATGAAGGCTGGCACAGTTTTTTTCCACTTGCATCAACTAAGCTTGAGCCAATTAACTTTCGCATGTAAGAATGGTGTTGTATTATAGCCATTGGTTCATACAGGCTGTTGGTTGGCCGACACCCTATTAAAGTATTTTACAGTGGGGTGAAAAAATTTGGTATGGACTGTAAGTATGGAGGTGGATCCATTATGCTTTGGGGTTGTGTGGCAGCTGGCGGCACAGGAAATATTGTGTGAGTGGAAGGGAGAATGGATTACACCAAATATCAAGAAATTCTAGAGGCTAATGTTCAAAGGTCAGTCCAGACATTGAAGTTGAAGAGAGGTTGGGTATTCCAGAAAGACAATGATCCAAAGCTGACAATGATCCTTGAAATCAACCATGAAGTACCTCCAGGAAAGATGGATGAATATTATTCAAAAATCTGTCGAGAGATCTCAAATATGCTGTACATGCCAGTAGGCCAAAGAAGGTGTTCTGCCAGGAGGAATGTGGAAAAATTCCAAAAGCGAGAATTGAAAGACTCTTAGCTGGCTACGGGAAGCATTTACAAGCTGTCATAGTTGCCAGAGGAAGAGTAACAAAGCACTAACTGACAGGGTTCCCAAACTTTTGCACTGGGCCTTTTCCCTTTTTTTATTACTAAAATTTTTTAAATAAAATGTAGTCTTGTGTAAAAATTTTAATAAATGTGTTGCGTTTAACTTCGTGCCATTTAGAGATCAGGTTCTCTTCTGCTCACTTAGATATTAATGTAAAAGGCTTTTTGACCAGGGGTGCCAAAATTTGTGCACACTACTGTACATTGCTATTTCCATGTCAGTCTGCTACCTAGTACAGAATTTTAATGGGATGTTCCAAATGTATTAAAACATTTCATTATCAGTCAAATGTAAATGTAAAAGTCATTCATACTGTATTTGTCAGATATAGTTTTCTTCACTTTCAAATTGTTAAAAATGGCTAGTCCACCAGGTAATTTGCATGGGCTTCAGAACATTGGAGAGCACCAGAAAGCTCCTCTTTTCTTCACAATTTTTCTTCCTCGCTAACATCGTTATGCCCATCACTGAGACTTAAAATTGTAATGTACTTTGACCCTATCACTGGCTCACTTATCATGGCAATATTATTATATTACATATCTCATATCATGTAACCTAATTATCCTTAGCAAAGTGCAAAGTAATCAACTAGCCTAACCTAAAATTAAGAAGATAAAACATTTGTTGAGAGTTTGAATGATTCACATGTCGATCATTTGCTTAAAGGCAAGATTGGGAGTTCCTAACTCCTACTCCTTTCTCCTAGAAGGAACATTCAATGGGTTAATTTGTCTTTAAAGATGGCAGACCTTGATCGATTTCTGGGTCAGAAGCCAGGAAAAGACAAAAGGGGAGAAAAGTTAACAATTGGAATGAGCCCACTGTCTCACGTGGTTCTTTTAGAGCATATGGGAACCTTGAGTTTCATTCACAACTATAGCAGATCGACTACCTGGATGCCATTGGTGCAGAACGAGGGACGCTAAACCACCATGCTAACTGAAGCCCCTCCGCCTAGGTGACATTACGGCTAATAAAATCACCCTGGTGGATGCCTAGACCCTGTCAGCACTAGCCTGCACCAAGGACCACTGATGGACACCCCAAAACGTATTACATGCAGGTGAAATAGCCTCTCTCCCGATGAGTACTGTCTGGGTTCATTTGCAATGAAGGTCAGTGGAGCTACAGTGTACAGCTGCGTTTTATTAGCCTGATAATACTCTATAACATAATGGGAAGGTGACAGGACATTCCTTAATGGTAAACAATTGAGCTTCTGATGGACTAGCTTTTATAGTCAGAATATGATGCTTGTGGGATCATATATTCATTGATCTGACTTTGACACTTTCTTTGTCCTACCAGTACATTTTCCAAAGTACTTGTTTTCCCTTCTACTTGAAACCAATCCAATGGATTAAAAAATTACAATGAACAGCCTTTTAATCCTGTGATTTGCAATTAAATTTCCTTACTTAGTGAGTTGAAAAAGTCAACTTGATAGCAAGCCAGGGGCTGCTGAACCTGAACCTAAAAATAGTTTAGCACACACAGATAGTTTGAGAATAAAACTTTTACATTTTGGACATAAACCAGATCATTCTTCTATATATATATATATATATATATATATATATATATGTATATGTATATGTGTGTGTTGTATATGTTGTTTGTTCAATTGAACAAAGAGCAAAGAGAGGGGCTCAAGAGATTAAAATCAGTGATTTAATTTGAAGAAAACATGAGTCTGGAGTATTGATTTTGTCTGGATTTTATACTTCTTCCTTATCTCATTAGGATAGTTTATTTGGTCCAGGTTCAGTTCTTTTAAAAAAAACATCGAAATGTACCTTTAAATTACACTTTAATAGGATTCTGGGCTTATTTGGTCTTATTAAACCAGGACTAGGTCTTTACTAGGACTTCAGTGACAGTGATTGCGATAGTTGAAAGGAATATATAATACTGTTCTTTGTTTAAAAGGCTTTTTACAGCCAATCTTACAGCACCATTTCTCGCTGCATTAATTTGCATTATTTGGAAGTGATAAAGGCATGGATTCAATCAAAATTGATCATTAACTTTGACCCTTGGGTTGTGCAGTTCAGCAAGTTCAGCAATCACCAAAAACAACTTGCCACCTTGTTGGTGAATAGAAAAACACAATGACATTTTAAATGAATCCAGAGCTACTTTTTGTCTAAACTTACTGTTATAACCAACAGAAAGTAAAATATACTCAATTACAAATGTTAAAAAGCTTGTGAGTTCCCAAATTATCTCTCTGGTTGATATTGATTTCCAGTTAGTATAATCCAGTCTCTCACCGTCCATTCCAACAAAGGTCTGACTGATTTCAGTGAAGCTACCCCTTACTTTTCAGAACTGTGGATCCTGATTAGTTGTGATATACTATTGGAATTCCAGCAGTCTTTCTGCAGTCAACTGAACATGGAGATTAAGACAATTATGCACAAAGGATTTTATGCTTCTTAAGAAACCAACAAGCTCCTGATGATGATTTTGTTGAAACTGTGCAACAAATTCGGATTAATGCGTGTAATGTGATTTACGTCAAGTTACATTTTAGCACATTTGTGGACTGTGGAATTTTTCCCTGTCCGATCGCTCCCAAACAGACTTCATCATGTGCTCATGTACAGTCTGAATGCACAGTGTATGTATACATATACATTAAATGCATACACTTTATAGCAATCAAGAGGTAGGTGCCTCCTATTTGTTTAGGGAATTGGGAGTCATAGATAACCCATGTTTAAACTCTTTCCCCTCGAGGGTGTGTTATAAATCATTAGTAATGCACTGGCATTTTGCTGTCTGTTTTAGACGATGAGTAATGTTTGTGTATTTCCGTGTGCGTGCATTTGTGCGAGCGTGCTGAACAGAAACATGGTGCATGCGGTTCTGGGCAGGAATATGAATCCTCATTGGCTCCCTCCCCTCATCCCTCCTCCCCTCCCCTCCCGCTAGCCCTCCCTGTTGCTGTAAGCCACTCCCCCCGGAGTCAGCCAACAGCAGCTGTTCCTTATTATTCATCATGCCCTTGAGTCTTAAAGAGCCCTATCCTGAGTATGGAGAGAGTCATTCCTCTCATTCCCCCAGCCTGTCTCTCAGCCTCACACACAGCGCTGTCCCACCGCTGCCTCTTGCGCTCTCTCTCTCTCTCTGTCTCTCTCTCCCTCTCTTTCTCTCTCTCTCTCGTGCTTCGCATATCCCTCTCTTAGCCCCCCTCACCTCTCTTTCCCCCCTGTCACCCTCCTCTCCCCCCTCCGTCTCCCTGCCTCTCCTTCTCGTTTTCATCCACTCTCAGATACAAGCACAGAACTGAAACACCTGGCCCAGCTGGGAGGTCCGCTGCTGTCAGGAGGGGCGTGTTTCGGGAGAGCTGGCTCTGAAGGTTCCCCGCATTTCTTTTAGGGGAGACAGCGACTCTGTTCTCCCCTCCCCTCCCCGCTCTTCTCCTGTCCTATCCTCTGAATGGTGGAATGCTAAACCTGGACTAATGGATGTTTCAGAACTTTGCACGCCGGAATCTCGCAACTACCAGAACCAGTAGGTGCTTTTCCTTTCATTTCACAGTTTTATTCCTTCAATGTTTGATCTCTCTCTCTGTCTATCGCTCTCTTTCTGTCTATTTATACATCTATCTCCAAATCTCTCTCTGTCTCTGTTTCTTCCCATGGCGACTGTCACAATTGTTCACTCCTGTGGCGGGTCGATGTGTGTAACTTTTCCTGTGGAAGCGGTGCTTCGCTCTCAGGCCTCAGGGCTTGTCCGCTCGTCTGCTCGCCCGACACGCGACTGTCCTCCTCCCCACCTGCGCAGCTACGAGGCTGCCCTCTCCACCTGCGCATCTGTGAGACTCTACCCCCTGACTGCGCAGCTGCGGTCCGGACTGAGTTCCGCGAAGCGTGGGGGGGTGGTGGGGGTGGGGGGGGGGTGAAAGGACGCAGCAGGCCCGTGTTCGAATTGCCGAGGTGGCAACAGAACAGGGAGCGCTTTCTCGCGGGGCCGGGCAGAACCCGGGGCTAGGAGAGCCCGTCCCGGTCGTTGGCGATAACTGTTCCGGGTTCGACCCTCGAGCGGGGAAAGTAAGCGGAGAAAGGGCCAGGGCAGCAGGTCGAGGCTTACGCAGTGTCGTATTAGCGCTGAGGGCGAGACACGCTAAGCCGTCTTTAGTACCGGTCACTCCTGGAAGGGCTGGCCTTATTAGGGGGTATCTAGCGCAGATTGTGCTGTCAGAAAAACCCTTTTATATTTTTTACAATTGAAAATGTTACTTGTATCGTCGAATCATATTGTAATGGAGTTCTCAATTTTGCCTTTTTCTTTCACCATGAATTGCTCCAATGTCAATACTTTTGAAATAAGTATATCCAAGTGAATTACTGTACGCAATACAAAGATATGAAATAACAGATCACTTAAAAATATATTAAGCATTATCAAGTAATAAACGGGCTAGAAATTTCATGAGTCCTCAAATGCATTTAATCTCATATGGATTTTAACAAAATTTGAGTTTATGGAAGCCATTTGTACTTCATCTTTATTTGGATTAGCTCAGTGAACAGTGATGCATAAACTCAAAGGTGCTGCTTATTTTGCATTGTACTGTAAGTTATTCGATGTAGCACCAAATTAAGCCACTTTCTGTCCTATCAGTTTCATTACCTAAACAGATTTTTTGTCATGGATTAATGTTAAGCTAGGCATAATATATTTTGCTTTCAGTTTCGAGTTTAAGATTAATGGATTATCTTTTTGTTTAGATTATTTTAGTTACGGTGCATTGCAACAGCAGCACTGCTATGGGAACCTATTACCAAGAAACTGCTATAAGAAAAACCTTGTGAAAAATAATCATAGTTGGTAAAACCCCATTGTCCTGCCAGTGACCTTTACCTCGCCGAAGGGAAGCAATTTCAATAAAGTCATTAACTGAGAGGAACTGTCTTAATCTTCTTTTTATTTAACACTGATCAGGATTACAGAGCTTCCTACTGTTCTGTGGTCACTGTCATCTGCTTCACCATTCCCAACCTAAGCTTGCTTAAAGATTTTTTTTTTCGTTTTTATATATTTTCATACTGGCTGCATACCCATGCAAAATTCACAAATTTGTGATTCTAAACTTCATTCAAACTGGATTCATTTTCCACCTGATTTATTTAAAATCTTGAAGGAAATATGTTTCAGTTTTTTTAATATGTTCAGTAATAATCTTGGTTTGCATTATTAAATGATTGTTTTTGAGGTATTAGCATAGAAAACTAAAGTCATTCTTACAATGATCATAAATATAGCAATAGACTGCATCAAAGCTTAATATAGGCTTTTTCCAGGCTCTGTACATGAGTGAGAAATTAAATTGGAGAAAAAGAAAAACAAATTTATATGTTGCAATTTTTATTCTGCACAAAACACAATGATGTTATTCTGAAATGTTAATGACCATAATTAGATTTGGAAACATTTATTTATAAGGGACAAATGCAAGCTTGTAAAGGGATTTTGAAAGAGCTGGGTGTTGCACCTGTATGTGTTCCGTAGTAAATCAGTATAGTGGACAACTGATTTGATGCACTGCTAAAGAAATTGATACCATTCATGGATGATTTTATCATATCAAATATGTTTCACATGAAATATATATTTCATGAATATCTTAAGGGGGAGCTGACAGTAACCTTTTATCAACTGATACTTGTTATTGAGCCTTTGGACATTGATGCACAACAACGTTTTCTTTTCTTTTTTCAAATGTAAAATGTTCAGATGATTAAAACAATTTTTGTTCAGTGGAATCATCACATTTTCAGTTTTTTCATTTTTATTTAAAGGCATATACTATATGTCTGTTTCTGTAGTTGTGCCTTGTTTGGGGTTCACATGTTTTCGCAAGACGCATATATTATAACAGTATGTAGGCCTACATTGTGTATCATTTAATGAATTAGAATTGCAACCACATTTATCTGCTCCCACTTTTCATAACAATGTGCATACATAACATAAAAATAGGCAAAAATTTAATTCTGGTGACATTTCTGTAAAGAAAAAAAGTATCAAGTTTTTTAAATATAAATACGGCTTGTATTTATATTAACCAATTCAGTTTAGAACACTAGCTAATATATAATGGTTAGAATCACTGACATTATATTATAGCATACATGCAGTAATGTGCAGTATATAGTGTTGATTTTAATTATTTATTTTTAATTATTATTGTACTCATTGGGTGTAGTACAGAGAGTTACATATAATAAGTAGACTATAACATTTAATTAAATATTCTAAAAATATTTATTTGGACACAATATACATATTCTAACTTAGCTGTTTATTAATTAATTTAGGTCTAGGCCCAGTTTCAGTCTTACTACAATAGGCTTTGTGTGTTTGAGTTACTGTAAAACATGTAACAATGTAAAACAATGTAACATGAGCTTGTAAGTTGTTTGATTGAGAGAAAAATGTTATGGAAGAATACAAAAGACATTAGACTATAATTCTCAGGGAAATACATATTCCACTTATGTCATGGGCGCTAGAGCAAAACTTCCAAATTGTCACTTCAACAGGCCTTAAAAATGGGCGTTGGTAAAATCTTCAATGTTTAATATGTTATTTTCTGTTCGGTTACAAGTGATTGACATTGTAATTAACTTTTTTTGTGTTGCACAGTGGCCTTTCCTTTTCATGATCATATGATTTGGGAGCACAGATACACAGTAAAGTGAAAACAAAAAATGACAAAAAAGATTCCTGAGAATAAAACATTTGCAGAGACCGTGCCTATAGGATTGCAGACGGCACACTGCGTATGTAAGACGAGAGCAATCCATTTGTTTCCCCACCTGATATCAACCAGGCCCGCCTTTATGATTGATGGGCTGTGTGCGGTGATGTCATGTTGGCTGTAGAATACTGCCTGACACATATGTCCTACAAACTGCCGCAACATTAAGCATGTGTTTGAGTTTCAGAGATAGAACAGACTGTGTCAGCATGCAGTGGTTGCACGATATGCTCTTAATTCAATTAACGCCACACCGGCATGCCATCAGAACGAGTTTGGGAGCTTTCTCCGTACGCAAACCTTAATGTAGTATCAAGCCAGTAGTAGTTTTAAATAGCTGACTTTTTAGTAAAAATCAACAATGTTCTTTTCTGGGTTTTCTATGCTTGTGCCGAAGTCGCTGGAGCAATACTGTCAAAAGAATCTCTGCTTATTTTCAGCTCGTGACGTATCTGGCTACAGGGCTTTCGTATCTTCATCCAGGGAACCTCTGTGTATGGTACTTTTTGTTCTAGTCTACTGTGTGACTAATTAGGTTACCGAGGACATGCTCTCCTGTGCTTTCATGATTTCTGAGTTTGATTTACTTAGAATGCAGTTGCTTCTTTATATGTGCTTTTGTGTCTTTTCCCACACGTGCTGTATGTTATGTTTCAGTTTTCGGTATTTAGGACTCCAGGGGGATTCTGTATGTAAACCTATCAATCAGTCAGTTCTATCAATAAAGTATAGGCAAGACTACCTCTTTTACAGACTACCACCAAATTATCAGGTCGTTTGATGCCGGAAATTGCTACTAAAGCTGGTGGGTGTGGGTGAAGGGTAAAGCAGTACTTCTCTGTATTATATTTATGTGGATTTGGCACTGATGCTGTCGATGGCAACATGTCTGCTTGAATGAAGGGCATTCTTTCCCAGGGGTTTATTTTACTCATTTTATTTATGTATGGCCACATGTTGTCCTTGTACTGCCATTATTTTCCGAAATTTGGCCACACTGCAGTTTGCCAGATTGAGTTAAGTGGTGCTGGCTAGTGTGCAGTGCATAGGATTATGCTACAACTTGCCTTGCTATTGAAAGCACATGTCAACCTTCCCCCAGGCCGTACCTCTTAAATGTTTAATATTTTTCCTATTTCTTTTGTGTGTTTTTTGTTATGCAGACAATTTTTTCAGCATACCTTGTGCTAAAGTGAATTCATGTATTGTCCCCGTTTTACTGAGGTAATCAGATTTTACAGCAAAATGATAAAATGATTAAAAGGTCCCTAGGATTGTTCTAGAAGAATTTTGAACTTTAACTTTTAGTTGCATGTACCAAGCTCATACATGTATAGCACTCACCTGACCAGTGATTGTATTCTCATATTGTTTTAATCTTAATTCATTTTACTTTCCAATATTTTATTGAAAGCAATTTAGTTTTTATTGGGATATACATTTTAATTGTGTTTACATGGGTAGGTGACAATTTGCAGATTATACTGGGAAAAATGGAGATATATTTTTTACAAACATTCTCATCACACAGCTTACTGTAATCGGCTCATATCGCAATTAAAAAGTACTTTTTGTTTAATAGAGGTTTTGAAGTTGCTATGCGTCCCTTCGCACTCAGTATCTGCATAGGTATCAGGTGTAAGTATATTGTAAAAGTGACACGGGCACAAAGAGTAAGAATCCATACACTGTATACACTTTAATATCACATGATCAATGGTCCCTCTGGTAAAATTCATCAGTCAGCGCGTGGAATGTGAGGTGCCATTCTGGTGTCCCTGTCAGCCGGGCTCTGGAAACACTATTGCCCCCTTGAGTTTAGCGATAACATTGCCAGCACCCCTCCACCCAACATAACGATCTTACTTTGAGGACAGTAGTAACCTGTTTGAAGTCGGTTCCTTATTTGCAGCAGTTAAGCAGTATCTGTAACATATCTGGCGGTACTTCAGTGCCTGGCCGCGTAGCTCAAATGGAGACCTTCTTGATTTACACTCTTGCTTTTTAAAGGGGGCGAGATATGAGCTAATGGGGCAGTGCCAAATGAAGACCTAGTACGCCCTTTGTAAATTAGTGTGGTAACTGTGGACTGTTGCCGTATTTGGTTGATATGCTAAGTATGGGTATCCACTAATCTGGCTATTTAGTCCAGTGTTGGTATCTTAAATGGCTTAAAAAAAAAATAAGTTCACGCTGCAGCAAGCAAAATGCAAACCTTTGAAAGTGATGTTACTTTTTGAAATTATAATGAATTCAATGGTATTGAAAAACATTGCTTCTAATTGTTTTGTAAGATCAAAAGGTATTTTAGTCACTTCCTTACCAAACTAGGATTCCAAAAAAATAAAGCAGAAATCGTACTTGCCTACCATCTGTTTATTAAGTTTTTCAAGCTTAAGTCATGCTTAATTAATTATTGGTAACCTATCCATTGCATTTAATTCTGAATATGAAAAGGTTTTCAAAAAAAATGTTCTTGCAAAATTAATGTAGCAACTTCAGATAATACACACTTTATGCAATATTAAACAATATTTTTATTGTTTGAAAATGTATCATTGGTTACCGTTTGGGCAATGTGTTAAAACATAAGCTCTATTCACCTTATCCTTGAATGTACCTGCATTAAGGTCAACTCTGTCCAGCTCAGCTACGTGTTTCTTTAACCAATTCTCAGTTTAAGTCCACAGTAGAATAAGAACACAGAGCAATTTCAACACACAGTCATTTTCACTTTAAAGATGCCCACCTGAGCCCAACAGATCTGCTAGTGTTTATTGGCATACATTATTGGTCTTGAGAGTGTAGTGGTTTGAAGGTTATGGTCTGGAGCAGTAAATGAAATGCAAAGTAGCATTAGGGTTGATGGTTAGCCACATTTATTTATGAAATCGATACTGAAACTGTCCTTCGCAAAGTTACCTCTGATTCCATCTGACAGTGTAAGTGCATACAGCCCCCAGTTTTATACGCAGCCCGTCCTTAATCCCCCCTCATCTTTTATACAGCGTTATGATGGTGTGGGGAACATCGCTGGGATGAACCAAGGTCAATATAACAGTTAGGACAATGTCTGACTTATCCATGCAATGGGGCCGAGCTGGAAGTAAATTATTTTGAATATATTATTTGGAAGCAGCGTCTGGATACCTCAAAATGCTAACCAACACTGACCATTTCACAGGCCTGCACTGAGTAATATCTAGGAAAAAATTACATAGAACATTCTTCCCCTTTGTCAACACCTAGGGGTATGGCTTTAGGGGAACTTGATCCATATTATAACATTGTTTTGAAAGAGCGGCACTTACAGCTGTACGCTCAATTACCAGTCTGTTTAAGTTTTTAGAATGAAAATGTAGCAATGGAAAGTTGTGAATTAGTCATATCTCTGTCATGTTTTGGCATTCTTTTCTCCAGGCAGGATTCACTTGAACCACAATTGGCATTTGTTTTTAAGATTAAGTGACGTTCGTAAGAATTGTTTTTATCTACAGCAGTACCTGGAAATGTACGCGGTACTTGTGTAAATTAAGATTTGTTTTCTTCAATGTGGTGGAAGTTTAAATAACATTTCTGTATTTGATTGTATATATATATATATATATATATATATATATATATATATATATATATATATTTTTTTTTTTTTTACTTTTGACAAAGTTTTTGTGCAATACCATATTTGTGTGATTGTGTGCTTACCACAACAGAACTGGTTCCTCTGTGGATCACAGATTATCCTCACTGTCACAAAAAAAATAAAAGGGTATGGAATGTGTTTGTTTTCACAGATAAAATAGGCAATTAGGAGAAAATGTGCAACTGAATTTTAAATTTTTTAATATGATTTACATCAACTTCTCAGGTACAAGGGACAAACAGTATGCGTAAGAGAGGACAATTAAAAGTACATCACCTGAAGATGTTTTTGTGCCACAGGATAATGTGTCATTTTGATCATTTTCAGGCACGGTATAATTGCTATAATTCATGCATATGAGTAAGTAACTACATTCCACCCATTCTAAATAGAAATTGATTGCGCTCTTGGTTAAAAACTGAGGTGCATACAGATCAAATGTATATGGTAACTACATTCAAAACAGATCTGCACTCAACATTGTAAGTATTAACATACTTTTATTAGACTTATAATACATTTACTGTAATAGACTTTAAATGAACAGCATAGCATATAGCAAATATAGAATTACCTGTACGGTTTGACATTTATTTCATAATAAAAATGGGTTTCAACCAAAAAGAAAAAAAGAAAAGAAAAGAGAAATAATAACAATCCTTTTATTTTCTTTTAAGATCATAGGCACAGTGCTGACTCATGAATCTAAAACATCTATTTATTAAAGACAATCAGGAAAAGAAGAAATGGAAATCTTTATTTCTCATTACATTTTTAACACCATTCTGGTATTATGCGGAGTTAGCCGCACCTTGAATCCACGTTACGGGTCACATTGTATTCCCTTTCTGGATTTTAAGATTAATTTTTCATTATTTGAAAAAGAAATATCCAGCACAATTCCTTAATAAATTCACGGCGATAACATGGGCCATGCAGGCAGTTGTGCACGCATGTGCATATTTGATTCCTGTTTAATTGTCTCTGACACCTTTGCGACTCATTCACTTTTTCAATTAATCAGCCTGTCATGAAATATTTTATGTGTGTTTTGCCCTTCAGTTAAGCATCAGACAGATTGAGTGCTATACGAGAAGCCAAGAAAGTACAAGAACAACCTATCAGAGGGAGGTTAATGAACTCATCCCATATGTGTCTCCCAATCACTCTTCCCTCTTTCCAGTGTGAGTCTCAACTGGTTGTTTAAATCATGAGGTATAACCTTAAATGGCAATTCCTTTGTTAAATAAACATAATATGTAAAAATACTTTTACCTTCTCCATTTCACCTTGCCATCGGGTTTCTCGCTCTCTCCGACTCGTTTTTCAACGTTACGAGCTATTTCGTCTACCCACAACCGTTTGTGTTTCGGAGCGGAACCTCAAAAAAACTGCTTTTCAAATGCATTTCACGCTTTTAAAAAGCTGTTGGACAGCCGATGCCCAATTACAGTACAAGGGAAACAGGCGATACTGCCAAAATGGACACAAACACCCTGAAGGATATTTAAACCGTTTAGCCACTGTTTGCACGGCGATTCGTTCGGCTATCTGTGCATGAAAAACGAACCGCAGCCCAGCCCTGCCTTCCTTTCTGAATGTGCCAGTGCTCTCTATGTGACATTTAAGATATTCTTGCATCGGTTGTCACATTTTCCATTGGGTAGCCTGGCAGGACGACAGCAGGAAGCAAGGCCTCATGGTCTTCGTCCGTGCGGCATCAACGCTGTTTGTCACGAGATCGCCAGAGACTCCGGCGGTCGCTGGTTGAGCTGGGACTGCTACAGTTTGTGTGAAAAGCCTGGCGACCTTATTGCCAACCAGAATAGATCATTGGCTCAGTTTGTATGAAATATTTATCGATAAAGCTATTTCCTTATTCGTTTGGCAGTCGTTTCATTAGTGACACGGCTAGAGTTGAAACGTACGTATCACAGGGGCAGCAGGAACAGGAACAACTTCAGTACAGAGGAGATGAAGTTTACAGTAAGTAGTCATCAAGCTGAAAAACTATGCTGAATGACAATAACAGCATAACAGTAAAACCCATAGTAGCTAACAATTAGCGTTAAGAGCAGCATGCATGCGCCACGCTGAAGTGTTCTAATTTCTGTACGGAAAAACAAACATCGCAGGGAGGGATTGACTTCAGGGAGTCTCCCTACATTTGATCCAAGCAAAATCCATCTCAAACTCAAAGCAAGCTGTGTTTAGGACCGAGTTCCTATGGAGACATCAAATTCCAGATGAGATCTAAGGCTATTTCTGTCTTTGAGAACATGAGATCGGCGGATTGCACAGGCATTTTTGCGAAAATGGATGGATCAAAATCGTTATTAAGTGTAACAAAAAAAGAGAAAAACTCCCAAGTGTCGCTGTGCGCTAAGTGAGGAATGAACTAATTTTTTCGACACAATACTCTTCATAATTCAGTAGGGAATACTTTCACACCACCAGCCGGATGGTGATGCATTAACTGTTAGACTGCTAAATTTAGATTAGACGAGAACGATCCATGCTGGGGATAGCAATTAAGACCAACACTTATCCAAGCATTGGTTTGCATTCATGATTTTAGACCATGGTACCATCACACTGTCATTCGCTACATCTAAATATAAATGTCTATCTTGCATGTCTATCTTTTATGTGTAGAATTGCTTGATCGATAGATCTTATGTAGATACGTATGTCTCCTTAGACAGGCTTCCCTCACCATCAAATATGATATACTGTATACTGTATGTACTTAGGGACACATGAAGTGCATGATGTACTGGATAATAAAGAACTCGATAGATAAAATGATAGAGGTTTGGCATTCTGGTTTTGCTCCTACTTGCAGATAAGGTTTCACATGAGTGTAGTGCATAGAACATCCTCAGTGAGTGAGCCCTAATGAGGGAAGGCCCTCAGGTCTAACAGTAAAACTCCATTTTGTTTTCAGAATTATCAAAGCTGCTGTTCGTCCTTGCATGGCACAGTGAAATGTAGGTGTCAGCCCTGTTTCCCATTCCTCCTTGACTGGTTATTTTCCTGCATTCCAGTACTGTGTCTTAGGCACGTAAAATTCGATCAAGCCGCTTCCCAAGATAATGAGATGAAAAGATTATAAATATCGAAAAATGTACTATAAAGGACAATAAGCAGTTGAAAACTAAATCAAATCAATATTTGTTGTGACCACCATTAGGCTTTAACCCTCCTATTATATTTGGGGTCAATTTGACCCTGTTCAGTGTTTGACATTTCAGTAAAACCTTTTTTTTCAATCTTGATACTGTATGACTATTTACATTTCCTATTTTGGTGGGATTAAATAGTAAACATGCAATAAAAGTAATATTTTTATCTCAGATTTCTTTGTGGATGTTTCCGCTGGAATTTCCCCATACCGGTGCCGAACTTTCACTTCCTGTAGCTCAGGCTCTAAAATGAGATGTTTCTCACAGATTTTTCATATGTGTGGATAAAAGACTAGTCACTTGGGAGACAATAAGAAGGCGACACACAAAGTGTCAAAACTTTTATTTAGCAATAATTTTGTGTTTATTCAAACTGTTGGGGTCAATTTGAGGCGGTCATAAACTCTTAACATAATACGAGGTTTAAAACTGCATCAGGTGCAATGTCCAGAAGTTTTCTAAGAAAATCAGCTTGTGGGTTATTGCAAACATATTGGAGGACTTTCCACAGTTCTTCTGCCGAATTGTGGCTGTCTCGCTTGCTTCTGGCACTCCAGGTAATGCCAGCCCAATGCCCACAGCCTTAGTCAAGAAAAAAAAAATGCAATTTAATTTAATGAAACACAAAACTTTCTCTGTCACATTACATTTTGGGGAAAATGAATGTTTGGAAATCTCACGTTTGTGTATTATCTCACACCAAATTCATATGTATAAAAAAACTAACATGCCGAAGACTTTTGCACAGTACTGTACAGGTATGGAAGTTGTCTTGTAGGTTTTAATGGACCCGCTTTGTTGTGGACCCCTTCCAAGTATTTACACTGAACAAACCCTCTGGAATCTATATATTGTGCCAGAATTATATGGATCTCCAATACAGCATTGATCACTGTTCCAGAGGCAGTAGCACTTGTCTGATCTCAAACTTGGAGAAAAAATAGCCGGTAGGAAGTTAACGCCCTATTAAGAGTTAATTGAGTTAATTGGAAGTTAATTAAATTCCTCCTTGGCTGACTCTCACAAAAGTGGCTTGTCAGATGCATCACTTTGAGTATAATATATCTACTCTGCGGCTCTGAGACCACTTAGCTTGTAGATGTTTATGTGAGACAGTCTGCTTCATAAGGGCAGCTGTGATGTGGGTATTAAGTGGATACCAAGTGTAATTGTGGCTACCATGGTAACAGATGATTAGGAAGGTAATGCTGGAATGTCTGCTTGCAGACATATACAACATGCTACTAAATAGAAAAAAAGCAGAACTATATCAAGCGAACACTGATCAGTTTTTCATTATGTTAGCATCCTACTCGATGATGCAGGGCATACATCACCCAAGGTCACATTTTCATCATCTCATCATTTTTTATGTTTTCAAACCTTTTTTTTCTGTAAAGCAAGGTGACATTGGCCGTCTACCGTCATGCAAACTGGTATGCGCCCTCGGGTCTCATACCGAAAGAACTTCTTCAGCCGTTCAATCCTCCGGAAAAGTCAGGGAGAGACCCTGAAACAGATACCCGGATACTGCAAGAATATTCCGGAGACCCTAAGAGCAGCTAATCCCAAACACAGCGGTAACCGTAGAACAATATCATACAGCACAATGTTCAGTGTACCAGTGTTTCTCTGTAGTGCCTCTGATAGAGCATGTTTTATATTTGAGTGTGTATAGAAATCGGGACATACGTAATTTCGGCAGACAATTACAGGTAAGAACTAGAGGAGGAAAAAAATATGTATTAGACAGAGGGAATGATGCAGTCTGGGAATGGGCTGAATTTATGGAATGGGCTTAATATAACCAAAATGCCAAATAATGCCCCCCCCCAATAATATACAGTAGCTTGATGATGAGAAAAAAATATTTCATATAATAATAACAATAAAGATGGGGATTTTATGATGTGACTGTGCTATGCTGGTGAATATAATTTTCATTTTAGATTTTCGGGGTAGTTTTGGAAGCTAACTCTCAACCTTAAGTGTTACAGTATTTCTATATGCCTATGCGTGCAATAGCCTACAGCCAAATGCTGAGAGAAAGTGCAACAATGTATATGGATTCTGTAATGCGCTGAGATCAAGGCTCTTGCCCTTGTCAGTCATTGCAATCAGAGGTTTGATGGCCCCTGTCAGTAGTGTTGATGCCCAGCACTTCTTCCCCCGTTATGGTACCATCAGAGACAACAGGCGCTTATCAAAGAGGACAGCCAGTACAAAAAATGTACAGCCAATACAAAAAAGACAAACCTTTTCTTATTAGCAGTGCAATTTCAGCTTGTTTATTTCTAACGACGTTCTGTTGAATAAAAAGCAAAAAAGCTTGCTTCCCGTAGATTTTTTTGTTTTGCTTACTTAAAGCGCTGCTGCGACAGTTGCATATTTTATTTCCCACGGCTGCATCTATTAATTTAATACATGAAAAAAAAAAAGGATTTCTTCTGCTTTTCTTTGAACAACAACTTTGCTGTGACTGCTCCACAACTTCAAATACTATAACTTCAGTCATCTAGAATTCACGTTGTTTTTACAAATTTCTTCTGGGGGTTTCTTTTGCATTTCAACCCCCTTCCCCCCCAGTATTCAAACTAAATGTATGCCCTTGCAGGTAACAAAATTAAAAAGGATAATTACTAACGTCAAAAGAACACACTATGGATTTTAGAATTGTGACAGTGGTTTCACTGGGTTGACGGGAAGAATAAACATTTGGTATCACATAGCTTGACACAAAAACACACACACAGGTACAATAACAATAAATATGTTATTATAATTACAATCTTTGAATTCAAATAGAACTTTTACCAAAAAATGTATATATGAAACATGTCTTGCATTCACAATGCACTCTTGAGTGGGGGGTTAAGATATGTAAGTTCATAATAAGTATCACTTTGTTTGGAAAATAATAGTACACTTCTTCTTCAGATTCAAATGAAAAAATAAACCCCTCACTTCGACCAGCAAAATGATACATTGACTGGTTTATAAATCAGATGAGTCAATACTATTATTTCACAAAGCTGTCAATTTGAACCAGGGCCTTATTTCTATAATGTACATGTATCTTAATCTTAGAGGTGACAGGGCTTTTGATGAATAAACATGACAGGGACGGAGCGCGATACGGGGGTGATTTAATTTGACCCCACAGACCTCTCACCGTGGTGCCAATAGATAAGGCAGTCCCGCAGAATAGGGCAAACTATTTCAGCCAGAACCCTGCTGATACTCATAGTCCTGAGAGAAAAATGTTGGGAGGTCTCTGTATAAATGTACAGAAGCCGGGGCAGAAATTTGTCTCTTTTTCCAAGCCCCATTAACAGGAATATGCTCCAAATATGGTTATTGTCCTTGGACTTGTCCTAACATAGCGGCTCCCCCCCTCCCCCCCGCCCCCTTACGGCACCCATGGGTAAAGGTACTGAGAGGAAGGACTTCTGAAAGAAAGGACTTCTGTCATTGTCAGCAAAAGTGCAGCTTGCCTCCACACCATTCAACATCAGCCTACTCTTTTGTGTGCCCTCCCTCAGGCAGCTCGGTAGGATGGCTGCCGACGACCACCGTATGCCCCCCGGCTGCGGGTCCTACATCAAGACCGAGCCGTCCAGCCCCGCCTCGGCCGATACCGCCAGCCACCACAGCCCCGGCGGCAACTCCGACACCAGCGGTGGCTACGGGAGCACCCTCAACGGCCACTCCAACGGCCTGGACTCCCCGCCCATGTTCGCCGCGGGCGGGCCGGCGGGTGTGCCCTGCCGCAAGCCCTACGACGACTGCTCCGCCACCTACGGGGAAGACCCGCACGTCAAGTGCGAGTACATGCTGAGCTCCATCCCCAAGAGGCTGTGCCTGGTCTGCGGAGACATCGCGTCCGGCTACCACTACGGCGTGGCCTCCTGTGAAGCCTGCAAAGCCTTCTTCAAAAGGACGATACAAGGTACCGTACTTCCCCTCCCTCCCTTTCAGCAGGCCATCAGACTGGGTTTGCTTTGCACTTTCACATACAGTGTTTTAATCCCCCCCCCCCCCCATCCTTTCCATCCAACTTGGGACCGAAAGTGCCAACAGCTACAGAACAGGCCGTGAGTGTCGCTATGTGCTTTGCCCTTTGCACTTCACAAGGTACTAATAAGGCTAAAAAATCCGTAACATTCTGTAACGGCGAAGATTTATGGTTTCCCCGAACCTATCCCAGACAGTGCGGATCAGGAACAATGAGGGAAGTTATAGCTAAGGGGAAATTAATTAAGAGCTGTGAAGTAAAGCATGGCATGCATCAATTGTATTGGTCGCGGCGAGAAAGAAAATTACAGTAATGACTGTAATGATGAAAAAATATATATGTTAAATCTTTCCAGATTTAATGAAGGTGGTCACACCTCGATGATAACTGTAAAAATGACCTTGAGCAATAGCAGCTCCTGCTCACTCGGTTCAATTGCATAGAACACCTTCTAATAGTTTTCCAGCAATAAAATCAACAATCAGTGCTATTTTAAGAAATGATGCAGAAGTCATGACAGAGATGGAGTGCTTGCAACTAACTGCCTGACAGCTGTGATGAAGGCAGTGCTCTCTGGGATGACTGCTAGCAAATGAAAATTGTGCTGTATGGATATAATTGCTTTTGTATGACTGGGTATAACCCTTGCATATCTTATGTGATGACATCACTGGGATGGATCAGTTTGGATAGCAGTTGGTGGGATACGCTGATGTCCAAGGCTGTGATACTTATCACATCGCCCCTCAAATGGCTGCACTGGTTACTGTAGCCAAAAACATACTTACCTTGACATGGACCAGACAGTAGGCCAGTGATATCACTGGCATCCTACTTATTGCATTTGTAATATCCAAGATCAGATCTTGGAGAAGCATCGTCCTATAGGTTTTCACTGTTTTCAGTCATTTTCCTTGATTAACAATGTGATTAAGTCTTAGTACTATCAGGTGTAGCCACTGTACTCAATTAGGTAAAACAGAAATAAAAGTCTATTTGCGCACATTTCAATCAACGTTATTCTGTTGACACATGTAACTACTCTTTGATTTCCGCACTGATACTGCAAGATTATTCATGGCAAAGATGTATCTATCAATACGATAATTTAGTCATTTAAACAATCAAGTTCAGCTTAGATAGCCTTTATTACAACGCAGTAGATTGTTTTGCGTATGCTGTAAATACAACATCCACCCTATAAATTTAATTAGATTGTGCAGACTTTGTTGCGACAAAGTGTATGAAATTGAATCGATTTATCTCTCGATTCAAAAGAAAGAAGCTGTGTGTTTACCTGCCAATTGATTATTCCCATCATTGGCAAACCTGTTAATCAAGGAAAATGATTGAAAACCAGTCAAGACCAATAATTGCATATATTTATGCCTCCTCAACTTTTTCACTCCAAACCTAACAAAGCATACCTAATTCAACAGCAAGAGATCTCAATGGGCTGCTTATTCGGAGAATCATGTGTTCCAAATTCGGCTTAAAATGAAAACCTACAGTATGGTAGATGTTTTGGGGCAGGGTTTGGAAGCCCTGTCCAAGACATGTCTGCTGAATGGTATTTTTGTGAGGGAAGAACTGGTGGAGGGAACTACAGTATGGAGTGTTCATGTTCGCAGATATCAGGGGCATCGGGTAACCAAAAACGTGCAGACCATATTCAACTAAACCTTTAGAACATACTGTACTCTTTGAAATTGGGGAAATAGGAAATTAGGAACTACAACTACAATCGTATGCGTTGTGTACACCAAGTGGAAGCAACACAACAAATCACAGGCATTCATAGAAGTGTTTTTCTATGTGCAGTCCGCCAGTGTATTTCTTAGAAACATGGTTAGCAATCAGTTGTACATAAGTATTCATGAAACTTTCTTTAATACTGTTTCACAGTTACTCACCACTTTACTCCTATTTGCTGTAGTTCCATGTTTTTTTCCAAGGTGCCGTATCTGTAGATTAGCCGTATTGACACATTGTAGTTTTGTCTTTAGGTTTCCAGGCCGTCTGTACACAGCAATGTCTATATTAGCAAATATGTCTTTTGTTTTAATGTAGCTTTCCCTGAGAAAAGGCATCCAAATTAAATGGGCCTGAGAAAAGGCATCCAATAGGCAGAAACTTCACCCCGAGCCGTTTCTTTTTTAAGGTGGGCTGGAAGTCATAGTTGACAACTCCTGGTGCTTTTCCACCTGGAAAATTACAGTAACTTTCTGTATTCCATCTTTCTCAAGACTCTTGCACATGTGTTTTTATGTGTGTTTACTTGAGTGACTGGTGTTTGGTTTTCTTGAAGCCGAGAGGACGAGAGCATCCCTTTATTTGGGCCATGCATTTAAATAGATGCCAACACATTTACTAAAAATCTACTTTCATTTATGTTGGTGACAGTTAAGCGACACTCTCAATGTTAATTTGGAGAGGTTTATTTAAAAGCAGATAGGACATTTATCATCTCTGTAATGACACTGTTGCTTTTAAAATTTACATTGGTGCACATGCACACTATTAATAAACATAAAGCAATAAACACATGACTATAGGTTGCTTATCAAATATAGTCTAGGAATATACTTCTAGGATGATATTGGGTAAATATGACCATCAACAGTGCATTTCCACACTGTATTTCCATGAAAGCAGCTCACAAGGTGAGGGGAAAAATTGGCCTCGGTCGCTTGTCTGCTACTAGTCGCGCGCACTATGCATACATTGTAACAGCTATAATCAACTAGCAGGGGCACCGAATGGTAGCAAGCTACACACCGCGAGCACAATGTGAACACTACATGTCCGGTGTAAGTCAGACCTAAGGCAGCTGTTTAATCTGAGACAAATTCCTTCTGATGAACAAAATTATGCAAGTTATTTTGTGGTGTCTCTTTATTTTTTATTTTGATAGTTTCAGTGTTTTAGTGTTTCCCAGAGGTTATAGTGCTGTGTAGGACACAAAATACAACTTCACTCTCTTTTAAAATTGATTTGTGATTGTTCAAGAAAATCCATTGCAGATTATTTGAATATCGGTAATGTAAACACCCAGCCCATGGTACATGTAATTATTGAGAAGTGAAAGATAATAAATAGAAGATAAATTACTCCCGATGATGCAGTTTGGAAGAACTCGGCTCCTATTTAATATGAAAAGTAAAATCCACATTTGCTGTTAATCCACATTTGCGGTTTTGTTTGACTTGTCATTATCTTTGCAACAATAAACATAGCACAATAATTTGCTACATAATTCACCATCTTATTCAAACGCATGCATAACAAAATAGCATATGCATTTAAAAAAGCAGGGATGAATATTTGCATTCTGCATGGACAATTTAATAATTTTTTCAAGGGTTTATGTTTTCGTTAAATTTCTTTATTATGTTGAGATGATATTTTGTTTAGTTATTCGTCTTTCTTAGCAGTTTTTCTTAATTATTATCTTCCAGCATCTCACAGACAGTTTACGCCAAAATAATAATATAAACCAATTTATTAGTATTATTTATAATAATAATAGTAGTAATAATAATATGTTCTTATGCCACTGAAAAAGACACTGAACTGTGTACCGGGCATGGTAAACTGCATTAAACTGCAGCATTAACAGAAAGAGAGATTTGTAATGGGGACAGAAGCTGAGTGAATAAGTGCGAGAGTGGCAGGTTAAATTGAAAAGTGTGCCTCTTTTTTCCCTTCACTTGAAATGGTATATTTGGGCTCCAAATTGTCTATTTTGAGTCCGTCTTTTCTGTCCCACTTTGATGGCTTTCCATAATAAAGCTTATCCGCCGCCATTTGTCTGAGACACTGGGGTTTTGTCAATAGCAATCAGTGCTCAGAAAGTGTAATTAAGGACAAGGCTTTTCATTTGGAGGACAGGAGGTGGGGTGGGACGTCCCAGGCGAGGGGGGGGGGGGGGGGTGGAGGGGGACGGGGGGGGGGGGGACTAGAAGCATGGGCATGTGGTTAATTTCAGGGGAGGGACAGAGAAGGACAGGACACCTCTTTAGAATGGAGAGGGAACCGGCTTGTCTTTCAAAAGAGAAAGCTTCATGAAATATTAATCAGGACTGGGTACAGGACAGAAAGAGTACAAGGAGAGGAGTGTCAAAGCAAAAAAAAAATGAAACCAGGAAATACAAGCAGAGGCTGAGACGAGGCACAAATGAGAAAGGAAACAATCTGTTTTTAATTCTCGTTTTAATCCTAATAAGTGGGAGCAGAGCTATGAAGAAACAGTAATTTCCAGTCAGCCCAATGCTGACCTCACTGCTGCTCAATTTCACTGCTGTCTCTCTGAATGCACATTGTTTTTAATCAATTTGATTGATTTTGATATCTACTGAGGCATGGGACTTCTGGGACTTCTTTACCCTTGGAGTGTGTTTGCCGTCTCCCTGACGCTGAGTTGAGAAACATGTCGAACAGCACAATCAGTTTGTTTATAAGGATTGCTCTCTCGTCTGTCCTAAAGCTATGCAGTAGCATTTTATAACTACAGCTGATTGTGGGCCAAACTCCTTTATATATGTGTGTGTGTGCGCATGAGTGTGTGCATGCGTGCATGTGTGTGTTGAACACAAGAGAATTGTTTCGATTTTAACCTTGGTGGGGACACATCTGACAACTGCCCTACAGGCTACCAGTACCCTTCCCCCACCAGCATGAACACACTTACTAAGATGCATTCGTGCATGTGTACACACACACACACACACACACACACACATACGCACACACACACACACTGGGCACACAATGTATTTAGCTACAGTGTGCCAACTTCACTTAAAGGAAATGAGTAAAGAATATTAGTTAAATACAGTACCGTGAAAAAGTATTTACCCCTTCCACCTTTCCTATATTATTGAATATTTATCACACTGAGTGATTTCAATGATCTTTTGACAAAATGTAATACACAAAGGAAAACAGTAAACCCAAAACAGGCTTTGTAAATAAATGAAATTGGTATTTAATTAATTTAATTAAAAGTTATCAAACACCCATATCACACCTGTGAAAATTCCCCCTTAGTTACTCATTTGACCAATTGACCAAATTTAAATTGATAATTATATTCAGCTGCATCTCAAACTGAAGGCAGTTGCCTTGATGCCTCGCTGCCTTGCTGCCTGATTAGTCCACTGTCCTTCAAAGGCGTCTTTGGAGGTGCTCGGCAGCACGTAATGAGACAGACTTTGAAGGCAGGAGGGCGTCAGAGTCAAAGTAACGTGATTACGTGATGCATGACTACAAGCAGCAATTCAGCTGCGTAGTTCATGGAAAGTTCACGGAGACTTTAAAATATTAAATATTTATTTCAGTGTGTTCAGTAATTAAAATGTTGTTTAAAAAAATATAATTTCAACAAAATATCGAGCTCGCTGTTTACTTGCAATTGTGGACAGTTCTGTGAATCTGTGTAAACTCCACTGCTGTTCAGCCGCCATTAATTTAACGGAAGTTAGGAGCCCAAGGTTAATTGCAAAGAATGCAGAGATATTCGGCTCAACAAAGTTCCTCAAAATCGTCCAAATGAAGGCACCTTAGAAGGCATAATTATTTTCCAAACTTTTGAATGGGGTGGCACTCCATGCCTTGGGATACTGCCCATGAAGGCATCATGTCTTGCCTCTGAGATGCAGCCTAAACATCGCTGCTATTGAATCTAAGCCTCGGAGTGAAGTAGTCACCACAAAGTTTCTACAGAAGAGATAAGACTAAAAGTTGTTGAAATATATCAGTCTGAAAGGGTTACAAAGTCATTTCTAAGGCTATGAGACTCCTTCGAACCACACCGAGAGCCAATGTCTCCAAATGGAGAATGCTTAGAACAGTGCCAAAACTTCTCCAACAGCGCAGAAAAAACAAAAGATCCAAGAAAATCCAAAGTAATGCAGGTCTCTCGAGCCTCAGCTATGGTCATATTGTGTGCATGGCTACACAATATGAAAGACACTGGGCAAAAATGGGATTAGCAAGGCAGAAAACACAAAAGCAAGTTCACATCTGAATAGTTGAAAAGAAACTAAATTAAATTAAACTTTTGGAGTGACCTAGTCATAGTCCTGGCATGAACCCAACAGAGATTCTATGGCAGGACCTGAAACGAGTAGTTCATACTCAAAACCTAACAATTTGTTTGAAGTAAAGCAGTTCTGCAAAGCAGAGTGGGTGAGCATTCCTATACAGTGAAAGACTAATATCAAATTATAGGAAGTGTTTGGTTGCAGTTATTGCTGCTAAAGTTGTATGGATGTTTAATAATAAATTAATGAATAATTAACAAATTGTGTTGACTACCTGGGACACCTATGTTTATAACATTTTGTTATATTCATTTAATTAATTCACTGTGACAATTGTGCAATAATAGAATAAATTAGGAAAGGGGCAAATACTTTTTCACAGCACTATGGATTCGCTATGAGAATCATTATCAACTGTGAATTAACTCACTAATATAACGCAAGCTACCATCTTACATGCACATTAACAAACACATTATGAAATCATAACTTGGCTGAGAAATTTTATCAGACATGTAATAATTATCTAGGTAGTGTGGTTGTGTGGCAAGCTAATCAAGCTAGCAAGCGAACTTTAGCCTTACATTGATGGCTTCATCAGTGAGAGATGCTGGTGGCACTGCTACAACAATATTTTTATTCTGAGAACAATTGGAGGCAAGCCAGTTCCAAGCCTAAGCTAATCAAATGAGCCGAATTACTTATTTGTTTATTTATTTTTATTTTTATTGTGCTATGTGAAGGACATTGAGGGCTTGTGGAAACAGTGTTTGAAATCTAAGGAAATTATTGGTGCAGGCAATTTATGGGTCACTGTGCTTACTGTATGGTTGAACAATTCACTTCACTGACCAGAGAGCCAACAAATTTTAATTCCAAGTGTCCTCATTGAGATTTTGATCTCTAGCCACTTATGAAAGGAATAGGTTGTTGTCAGGGCTCATGGATCAGGCTCAGACTATTATAACTAGGCTCAGTCGCTTGGTTTGACTGACAGTACTAACACAAGCAGCAAAGAACCGAGTCTCTGTCATACATCTCTAGTTTGAGAAATCAGTTATTTATTTCTCGCTAGCTTATCAAGCCGAATGTTTGTAGCCAAAGCATTTTACAATCTTTGTGTATTCATTAGATAGCTAGCTACCAAAATAGTTACTGTATATCATAATGATGTGATTTTATGAAAGCAAGATGTTGGCTACAGTGTGCTGCCAAGATTTTACCAGTTTACCAGCTTATACATTTTACATATCCTTTACTGAATTACTGTTAGCTCATGAGCAACAGTAGCTAGTTGTTATGTCCTTGGGGTATTGTACATGTCGCTTAGCAAAATTCTAGGATTTAGCTAGCCAATACAGTATAGCTAAAGCGTTTATTACAAGATTTTGCAACACTTAACAAACAAGAGCATCATCTTAATCAACAGGTCAGACTATTTTAATTTCATTAGCCTTTAGAAAAATGGCATTAATGAAGTGGTTTTCTTATGCTTTGCTAAATATTATGAAAGCACCAAAGCAGTGATACCATTCATAGTGTGACAGCAAACCAGTGCTCAATGCTAATTATAATACAAATTATGGATACTGTATGTATTTAGAATTTGTACTTTGGCTGATTATGGTACTTAAAATGCAACTGGGGTTTTAACACTACTCTCCGCTTCTCTACACACCAGTCTGGGAATGTTGTATGCATTGTATTTCTCATATCAGCTGAAATTGGCGAATGCATTAGACGGCCATATCCAGAGTGACTTACATTGTACTTATCTGTTCAATGACGGTAATGGGTAAAGTTAGCTGTGAAGTATGAAGTAAACTACTATAGTTGGTAGGCAGATGAAATGTTCCTGTTTTTGCGTCGGATTGTTGCTCTCAAGCTGCAAGGTGACTTTGCCAGGTTCTGCAATCTCCATTTGTCAACTACAAATGCCGCTGCTCAACTTTTTTGGAACAGTGTCCAGAAATTTTAGCTAAGTAGGCTACTTCAATTTAGTCCACTGTTTACCCAAAAAGCTAAACTTTATTCATACTACCAATGTCAGGCGTCAAATACGCAAAAGGTGACGACAGTCCATGGGATAGGGAACAAATTGTCTACTATTTGCTTGTTTATTAGATGATAATGGGTGTGTGGAATGAGTGTGGGTGACATGCTGAGACGGGGAAAGCAGTAAGGTGGAAATTATGTTGTTATTTTTGCACTCATGGTTCACACCTTGTTCTCTCCAGGCAGCATAGAGTACAGCTGTCCGGCCACGAGTGAGTGCGAGATCACCAAACGGCGACGCAAGTCCTGCCAAGCCTGCCGCTTCACCAAGTGTCTGAAAGTGGGGATGCTGAAAGAAGGTGAGGCGCCGCCCGGCTATATGTTTGCCTGTTTGCTTATTGCTAAGGCACAGGAACCTCAGTGGAGGCAATAAGCTTTAAGGCCCTTTATGGGGGATCACATTTCACATGTGGCAATGGAACAGGAGATAAATGCCCCTGGATTCTGATCAAGGGCTTTGCGTTCTGTGATGTGACCTCAGAAATGCAATCGTCGGGGTTGGAGGGGGGTGGGTGGGTGGGGGGGGGGGTAACAAGCCGCTTGCCAATGCTAGTTGAAGAATGCCGGCTGCTGCCCGGACGCTCAAGAGGTTAAAATGTGTCTTGTCGGGACGAGAATGCACCCAATCAGCCTGTCCCCGCAGTCCAATAGAGTAACGGATGCAGCCCCCCCCCCCCCCCCCGAGTGCACGCTGGGATATGTCTCAGCCCTCCTGGCATATCGATCAGGTAAGTGTTTTCCAAACGTCTGGGTTTCCTTCCTGTGCATTGCTTTTCAGAGCTACGCCTCAGGGAATTCTGCGACGTTTAAGCAGCCGCCAATGGATTTTTCCAGCATGGTGCCCGACCCTATCAGCCTTCAGAGATTAGAAGGTGGGGTGGGAGAGAGGAGGGGTGTCCAACTGTCCCCAGTCATATGTTTTATTTAGTTATCAGGTTTCTGAGTTGTTATTCCTATAATCAAGGGATAACATGTAAAAAACATAAATTATGAATTATTCTTGTCATATATGATAGATTGACGGACTTTATGTCACAAGTCACAAATAGCATCCTGTGACGTAGGTGTGACTGACTGAATTGACCCACATATGTAAACACCATTGTCCTGCCCTGATTATCTTATGACATTTGCCCACGATGATATGTCTGCTGACAAAAAACCTACTCTGTGCAAAAAAACCCCCACTCACTCTTAGCAATGGGCCATTCCATGATGACTCCAAGAGGTTGCAACACGGGACCTCTTGGACATTCCTGTTTTTCTGTGTGTTAGTAGACAATTATGAGATAAAGAATTCTTGAAAACTTGAGCTTGATACTCAATTTCATATTCCCGGTAGAGACATTTAAATTTTGTCGCGTGTCACAATGAAAAACATGTCATGGCATGAAATATGATATTTGGAGGTCCAAGACTTAGGATGCATATCACATCTCAGAAGACATGCATATACTTTAATTTTGATATTTGATATGTTCAGTGGACTATTCCACTTTTTTTAAATGTATTACTGCGTACATCCTTGACTTAATCTGTTAATTGGGTGTTATTGTTTTGGTATCACTCTAAATGTTATTTCACACATATTACAAAATAACCAATTATTCTATAGGTCTTGTAACTTTGTCAATTAACATTTTTTTAAATGTATTAATTGAAAGGACATTTGAACACATCAATCCAATAAAGTAAAAAGTTAAAATAGTAAATAAAATTGATATACATTAGATATTTGTATATATTAGATATTGTAATGTATATATCAATATATACATTAGATATTGTATATATTTGAAATATATATTATATAAGAATAAATATTATTTAAATTAATTTATAAAATATAAATTAATTAAATGTATTATATCATATAATGTATAGGTTACTTCATTTTATTTTATTTGTACTAATTCTATTATAATAGTTAATGCTTCTGTACCCATTTATGTTTCTCTTATTTTAATTTATTATGAAACACTTTGTGTTGCACTAAGGTGTCTGACATGAGTTATAGTATGATTGAGTCATTGATTGATATGTTTAAACGTGCAACATATTAATGTTTCATAATGAAAGTAATTTATTGATGTTGTCATTTGAATTTAGACCTTCTTTTCAATAAATCCCCTGAATAAATGTATTTTCAAGTATAATTTGGTATGTATGCATTACTATATTAAAAAAGTGGCTAGTCCACTAGTAATGGTAATTGGTATGTAAATATGTAGGTAAAGATGTATGAAGTTAGGATAGTTGGACGTATTGTATAAACAAATCCCACTGAGTACCAAAGCTAATATTTGAAGTAGAGGGTCGTGTGAAATTTCTGAGACTGGTGCCAGATATTCATATCTCACTAGTTATCAGTAATGTGTTTATCTTTACACAATGAGGAAGTGCTCTCTAATGACTCTCATTTACAAATAAAATCACACTAAAAGTATGTTTACTTTGAGAGATATGACCCCCAAAAATTGTTCCATGGTGGAAAATAAAACCATTTTTAGCGTCAAATATTTCCAAAACAAAAGCAGATGCAGTGATATTAATTCTACATACAGTACCAGTCAAAAGTTTGGATGCACCTTGTCCTTTTCTGTATTTTTTGATTAATGTTTTATTTCCACTGTCTGTAATCAGACAATTCATATGTGGTCAAAATGCAGATGATTCTCAGCTTTTTATTAAACCACATTTTTATACAATTTCTTTTCAGCATGTCGTAATTACAGCACAGTTTACAATTTACAATACAGTTTATACGTAGCCCCCTTATTTCAATGTTCAATATGAACATAATGTTGAATAAAAGAGTCATGTTTTGTATTTGGCTGCATATCTATTGCATACCAGTACTTCCTGATGTCTGTGACCTATCAACATCACCAGAGTCAGGATATTTTCAGGTTGTCCTGCAAGCAATACTATAACTCTTTGCATTTGAATGGATCTCTATGGGAATTATGGAATAGGCCTAGATTCAGCTGTAAATTATGTTGATATAGTATGGAACACATTTGTTGGCTAAATGGCTTTAAGTCATCAAGGGTCCAAGGTATCAAACCAGCCTCATATAACTGCGCTTCTACTGGATATACAGTAGATACTCTTGAATAATTCTTCCATTGAGTTCAACAGGAGAATTAGTCAGGATAAATGTCTCCTGTAGTATCTACAGCACATCTGCCAGCAGCACAATGGTTTGAGGCTCATCTGATACATTGGACTTGATGACATAAAGCCATTTCGGAACAAATGTATTCTGAACTGTTTTGCCGTAATTTACAGCTGAATCTAGTCCCACCCCCCAGTTCTCATAGAGATGCATTCAAATGAGATTTTTGTATCACTTGTACAATAACCTGAAAATATGATATCCAGACTCTGGTGATGTTGATAGGTCAGGAAGTCTGTGAGGAAGGGAAACATTTTTTTATTATCCTTACATGCAAATTTACTAAGATTTAGGGCTTTTCTTTACAAAGTTATGGACCTCTAAATATCACATTGCATACCACAATGCGTTTTTCATTTCCCTGACTCCCAGACTTAAAATGGCTCTACCGAGAAAAGTATGAAACTCAAGATTCCAGGAATTTTATATCTCATAATTGTCTACCAACACACAGAAAATGTTCTAAATCCAAGAGGTGCTGTGGTGCAACCTCCTGGAGTTGGCATGGAATGGCCCCAATGAAATTACAATCAATGCCATATTTATGAATGTTCTGGAAATAAAACAGTTTAGACTGGCCTTGATTCCAGAATTCGAAGATGGCATTTTCCTACAAGCCACACATACTGTAATAGTTATCTTTGAGATGCTCAGTAGACTACTATTAACTATTAACATTTGTAACAAATGTACTATTAACATTTGTTACAGCAGACCAGGTTGTGTGCTCATTGCAGACACGCTTGTCAGTGCTCGGGACATCAGCCTAACAACAGGGCCTTGACTCCCATGCATACCTCCATACAATACGGTGTGGAGTCCAGCACCCTTCAATGAGGTGGTGAGAGAATTTATGGGTGTACATATCAATGTTTCTAAATGTATTTAATATTTCCACTAGAGGCTTATGTAAGCTCTTTAAGTGAGGCAATGATTTATACAGCGTCAGCTGCCAGGGTCATTACGCCATTCACATCTCCCCACCCCCACCTAAGGCAAAACAACTACACCCTACACCCTTATAGATCAGAGAAGGGGTGATGTCAGTCTCACATGCCACCAGAGTGGCTCGGAAAAGCCAGATACCCGCATTGCAGGATACGGTGTCTCCACGTCCTTCATCGTAGCCAAAATGGCAGCTGAGGTTACAGCTGTGCAGGAGCTTGCTTCTCTCATGTGGCTTTGTGAATGACTCAAAAGCTGTGCCACGAGCCTGCTCCTCCTCGGCATGGAAAATGAGCAATGAGCAGGTAATGCACCCCTTCTTCGTCAACCGTAGTCCCGGAAGTCCCCCATGAGGGCCGAAGCAACACCACCCATCTGATCAGTGGTCAGATATCTCATATCCTCTGCCACTTTACTGGGTCATTTTTATGGAAAGGTCAACCACTCGGTGGGAAACCCCACCTACTGTAATTATAACCTCTCAATTAAAGGAGGCAAAGTCTCTCTGGAATGTGCAGTGAAGGGCCCTTGGAGGTATGGAGAAAGCTTCCGTTTCATACAGTGATATATTATTCCCAAAAAAATACATTCACATTCATCAACCACAGTTGACACAGAAAGATGGATATTTGGATTTAATTCAAAGTTATTGCGACGCAGTGACTTATTTCAGCTAAAGCACTCTTTCTCAGTCCAGTGATGTGTTGCGCTGTTTGCTCTATACCACTCAATGATCCACACTATTAAATCAATCTCTCTGATGCCTGGAATCAACTGCATTTCCATGTCTCGATTCATTCATTTGTTTCTTTTCGTCTCTTCTCATGAGAGCCAATAAAAATAATTAAAACAAAATGGATACCTTTGAGCAGGCGAGTCGTGTCTATTTAAAATCTCATTGCATTGGTCTGACTGAACATTGATGTCCCCAAACAAATGAGAAGACAGTCGGTGAACAAATTAATGTATCCAGCTCTGAAATGAAAAATAATAAGTGAATTGATATGAACTGGAAATATTGTTCACAAACAACAAACAAACAAATCAGTGAACAAATTTAATGCCCTCAGTGGCTATACCACGGATAATTTGGAAATATGCTTCTTAATGTTCTGTGCAATGTGCTATCATAGTCAAGCATGAGCAAACTAAATGAAACCATGGCATTTTTCTAAAAACATAAATGTGTTTAAACAGTTAAGTGAGAACTGTTTGAAGATCGCTGCACACATCTTGCTTGTTGCACAAGCTTTGCTGTCATAAGTAGTGACTGAACGAATGAATGAATGACTACACAAGGGTTTAAATTTTTTTTATATTTAAAGGTCCCATATTGTGTATTTTCCAATCTTTTATTTTAGTTCCTGATATCCATAAGGTGGATAAAGCTATGTACAGTTTTACACATCTGTTCTCCAGCACCTCTCATGAGCTTTACCTAGAACAGGCTGTTTTAGGGACTGTGACTTTAAGGCTCATTGACATCAACGAACCTCTGTTCTGTTTGGCTGGCTAGCTCTAACGTGCTGAATACTGTCTGTGCCAAGTGCTTCTGGCTACAAGGTGGGCTGCGCTAAAGCAAACAAGCATATTGTTGTGATGTCATAACTTCTCGGAATTCCGAACGGTTCGTGTAAATGCGTATGGATATTGTGGATTTATTTGGGGACTGTGCGTTTTGATACTTTCACAGTGTTTCACACTTTCAACTCATAATCCTCATAGCAAAGAAAATGTCATTTTTCACCATATTGGACCTTTAAAGACAAACCAGATATGCTCTATTAATTAATGTGCTAATCAGTGAATGAAGCTTCATAATGCAATGAATCAAATAATGAATGTCCCCAAAACTGATATGCACAACACTAGTACTGAATTACCCGCCACTGTCTGATATTGAATTCTGCATGTGCTAGTATTGACACTGAGTAGCAGTGATGGTTGGTAATTGTATATAGCATTTCCCAGAGAGGGAGGGTTTCCTCTGGTTAACTGGACACCTACAGTAGTAATCCTATGATCCTATAATGATAATGACTCTAGAATGCGTGGTTCGGCCGGTGGACTGCAGATTGAAAGGAAACTGACTGGCAGCACAGTCAGAGAACAGAAAAGGGGCATGCATTCAGAATTGATAGATAAAACAATAAATACAGAAAAAACTAGATAATAAATGAAAAAAGAAATGGTTCAGTCTCTCGAAGCGTGTGACAGAAGATGAGCGATCTGTTCACCGGGAGGCAGGTCAAGAGTGCTGTGCAGCGCCATTATTTTTCCGTGGCTTACAAAACAAGTAGGCAATCAATAGACATATCAGATATCAGGTTGCAGGTTTATTTTCTGATCAATGGCCTGACATCAGACCTGAATGGAAATCTATGCATGACATCACAGGCTTGACCTGGGCTGAGCAAAGATGCAGCAATGTGGGACCCTTCACACCTGCAGGCTGCCTAAACACTGTATGGGCTGTGTCCAAAACAGCCTCCTAACTACTGTGTTCTCAAAATATGTATTCCCTGCTATAAAATCCAGCTATGCCGGCTTGAACAACTTTGAGAATGGTCAAGCTGAGTATGAACTGGTCAACCGGCTACCAGCTGTTTCAAAACCTGGCTTGAACAGTTTTTTTCAGCAGGGCTATCTTCTAAACATGTTGCTACTATACTTACGTATATCTGTATGTGATGTGCTCCATGAGTTCCATGAGTTCACTGGATGAGAAATTGTTAAGTGGACAACATTTTCTCTCAATGTAGTGTACATTAGTATGCATATTTCTGGGGTATCACTGAGTGTATTCACAAACAAACTTTTAAGGAAGTAAAAAAACACTCCACAAAACCCTGGAAATACTCACTGAGCACTTTATTAGGAACATTTATTATAAATACTGGGTTGGGCCTCCCTTTGCTCTCAAAACAGCCTCAATTCTTTGCGGCATGGATTCCACAAGATGTTGAAAACATTTCTTTGAGATTCTGTTCCATGTTGACATGATTGCATCACGCAATTTCTGCAGATTTGTCAGCTGCACATTCATGCTGTGAATCTCCTGTTCTATCACATCTCAAAGGTGTTCTATTGGCTTCAGATATGGTGACTGGGAAGGCCACTGAAGAATATTGAACTCACTGTCATGTTCATGAAACCAGTTTGAGATGACTTTTGCTTTGTGACACGGTACATTATCATGCTGGAAGTAGCCACTAGAAGATGGGTGCATTGTGACCATGAAGGGATGGTCAGCAACAATATTCAAATAGGCTGTGGCATTCAAGCGATGATTGATTGGACAGACCCAAAGTGTACCAAGAAAACATTCCCCACACCATTACACCATCGCCACCAGAAATTGAGATTCATCAGACCAGGCTACTTTCTACTTTCTAGTCTTCAACTGTTCAGTTTTGATGAGCCTGTGCCCACTACAGCCTCAGCTTTCTGTTGTTGGCTGACAGAAGTCGAACCTGACGTGGTCTTCTGCTGTTGTAGCCCATCTGCCTAAAGGTTTGACATGTAGTGTATTCTGAGATGCTTTTCTGCTCACCACAATTAAACAGAGTGGTTATCTGAGTTACTGTAGCCTTTTTGTCAGCTCAAACCAGTCTGCCCATTCTCCATTGACCTCTCTCATTAACAAGGTGTTTCCGTCTGCAGTACTGCCGCTCACTCAATGTTTTTTGCACCATTCTGTAGTAAATGGTTGGCATTTATATAGCGCCTTTTATCCAAAGCGCTATACAATTGATGCTTCTCATTCACCCATTCATACACACACTCACACACCGACGGCGATTGGCTGCCATGCAAGGCGCCGACCAGCTCGTCAGGAGCATTTGGGGGTTAGGTGTCTTGCTCAGGGACACTCCGACACAGCCAGGGCGGGGGATCGAACCGACAACCCTTCGACTGCCAGACGTCTGTTCCTACTGCCTGAGCCATGTCGCTGTTGTGCATGAAAATCCCAGGAGATCAGCAGTTACTCAAACCTTAACTGAAGCTCCTGACCCGTATTTGCATGATTTTATGCATTGCACTGCTGCCACACAATTGGCTAGTGACTATGATGTATATAATCAATCCTACATTTAGAGAAACACAGCCAAGGTCCTACTTACAGACCTCCTACTAACCGTCTAAATATAACCAGTTTCATGTGAAATCTTGGTGATCACATTTTGTATGGTATTTGAACTATTGTATTATTGTCATGCACACGACCTTTGAAATCCATTTTTTTACCCCCAGTCTTGCCCAATAACTAATATTGCATCAGTTTTATAATGAAATGTTCAGTGTCAGAGTAAAACTTACAGAAAAATGTGTAAAAAAAAAAAAAAAAAGCATTCCATCAGAGTTTAAACACTTACACAAAAACACTGAACATTTTGTTCTGTACAGATTTCACTCTTCCTTTATCATTATTACATTTACAATCAAGGAGGCAAACACTTGCCTCTGCAGTCATTTTGCAAGCCCACGTTTTATGAAGCGATTGATAAATTGGTTCAACTGCGTGTGACAGAGAGCTTAACCCTTGTCTGTGAGTCGGCTGGCCTTGTCCCGCTTCTTGAGGTTCCATGAGCACTAGCATGCATTCTTATGAATAGAGGGGTTAGCTGCACAATGGATATCATTCCTGCTGGGAGACAGGCAGGAGCCTGTGGTTATAAACCCACGGCACCTGCGCCACTCATGATCGGCAGACGGGGTAAGTCTGGCAGGTGGAAACTTTCACCTCCCGGCCCGTTAAAAAACAGGAATCAGCTGCACGATGCACCACGGGAAAGCAGGGTGATTGATTAGCCTTACTTAGGACATTTCACAACAAATACTGAACATCACTTAAGTGTATTTCAGTGTGCATGGGTTTAATGTGTGAAATTCCTCAGCTGGAATATATCACAGCGGGTAACGGTGTGAAGAACATAATCAATAATTTGGCTTTCTGAAACATATAATTGGTGGAAGAAGAAGAAAAAAAAATCATGAATGGTTTCCATTTGATGGAACTGCATTAGCGAGGCCTTGGCTTTCTCCAAACATTGAAGCCTGCAGCTGGAGTGGTGAGTGAGCCCACCAATGTGCTGCTGTCCCTTGGATCCCGCATGTGCGTGTTGGGGTGTTGATGGGGCCAGGGGGTGGGTTTCTGACGCCAGGGTGGAGGAACAACGGGGTCTTTGTGTGTCCTCCCTTTGGGAACAGCAGGTGGTTGGCCACTGCAATACAAGTTTCCTCCACAGCCCCCCATGACTGAACATATGCTATCACATGCTTACAACCCACTAAAGCTGGCACCACTGGGTCCTTTGGAACAGTGCTGGTGGGGCTTAGCCACGGCAGGCTTGAAAGGCCAGCACCACCGTGCTGTGTGATGTGGCCCCTTGATTTTCCCTGCTAAAATAGACTCTCCTAAGCCCCCACTGCTACTGCCAGCTATGCCAGCCATCTTGACACATTCTCTAGAAAGAGACACCCAGAACAGGTGAGGGGGCTTAAAATAGCGCCCCCTGCCTCTACCCTTGCATAAAGTGACCGAAGACAGCCGCCGCTGATGGGACGCACCCCCATGGAGAGGTTGTTATTGTTTAGGGAAAAGAAGAGGACTCTGGGATGACTCTCACCCTTGAGTGACTGCACAGTCCCTGGAGCAGCCCTTCCATGTTCATCTTCCTCAGTGCTCTCCACCAAAAGTTCTACTTGGCACTGGACTGGTCACATCAATAGTGCCATGCATACAGCTGGGCATTGGCTGAAATGATGGACCTAAACAGCAGAATGACTGAACACCAAGTCCCATTTTCAGTGTTCTGTCCATGACTCAGAATGTTGTCTTGGTACTATGCCCTGTTGAGAAAAACAGCTCAAGCTAGGTTTTGAAACAGCTAGTAGCTAGTTGACCAGTTCAGACCAGCTTCATACGCAACATGGTTTGACAGCTCAGGCTATGTTTTGGAACAGCTGGTAGGTGGTAATTTCAAGCTGGTCATAGCTGGATTTTACACCAGGGTGCAACATTCTAACACCAGACTGACAGAGATTGGACAGGAAAGATTCAGGCCTAAGCTTGCCTGTCCCATGGAGCAAGGGGATGGAGTGACTACTATCACAGATGAAACGGAGCCAGGGCTCTCTCTCTTTTGCTCTCACTCGCTCTCTCTCTCTGCTTCATCATCCCTCCACCTCCCTACTGCTCTGAAGCGCTGAAGCCAAACAGGGCAGCACCAAGACCTAATTTCCTTCAAGGTCTGTTAATTACAGCCCAGGGCTCCTCTAATTAAACAGACACCCACACACCTTGGAACGTTTCCCTGGCTTTGCCCAATGCCATGGCAGTCGTGATCAGTTGCCCTGTTTGTGAGCCTATGTCAGGCCAGCAGATTGTAGTTTGGGAAACACAGAAGGCAGGCAGTGATTTCATAATCAGCATGGAAAGGTATTTTCCCTGTGTGCCATAAGAACCAAACGTGACCAAACTGTTGTGGTCGCCATATTGATGACCAAATGATGACTGCTTACTGGGTTTGACAGCAGAAGGTAGCAAACTAACTATTATTCTGCACAAAGATGTGAACACATGGACATTTTTGGTTGGTGTGAAGCATGTAATTTGCCTGTCTATCTTTTTACCCCCCTCCCAATTGCAGACAAATTACTAGCTTGTTCTTTTCATGATATTTAGGCGATCCAGTGTTTCCAGTAGGTTTGCAGGTCTTCGGTAGCAGGAAGTGCTACATTGTATGGGCATCTGTGGGTAAATCCATATGCAGCATAAAGCCACTTTGTTGATGGTATAATTTAAAAGCCACTTTGTCAATGGTGTAATTTAAATTGTGATCATGGACCAGCCATAATATGCCAACTCACAATAATAACACAGTCCTAATGTATGTCGTTCATACTTTTATTTATTGCACTTGTTCCAGGAGCCTGATGAAATAGTAGCATTAGTGGGATGAGAATTCACAGCTTTTCACAGAAGACTGTCACAAAGACGCTTTACAAAGTAACAGAAGTGATGAAACAATATCAGCCCTAAGCCCCCAAATAGCAAATGAGATAAGAGGCTCCCTTATGGGGAGAAAAACCTTAAAACAGTGACGAGAAAAAACTCCCCGATGGGAAGAAATCTCGGGAGGAGGGCATGCCCAAAACTAGAAAGTAGGGGTGAGCAAGGAGCAATGCACTACTTTCTCACCCCTACTTTCTAGTGGCCAGTGTCTAGTGTCCATTTCCGTATACAAGTAAACCAATTAAATGATCCCTTACTTGTTACTTGTTACTCGTACTCGGAAGTGGGCATAACGTAACCCAGAAGTGGTGTCGTTTAAACAGTCCCCCATACTACATTGCGATTCGCAGTATATTGAATCCAAGACTTTCTCCTGAAGCACTACTACAGTTTTGCACTCTGTTATGCAGGTAAATCTCTATTAAATCTTTCTATGAAAAAAGTCGATACTCGTTGTGATTAATCGTCTGAAACGAATACTCGGCTCACTCCTGACGAGAACGTCCATAAGGTGGGATGTAGAGCCTGGAGTTCAGAGGGTAGGGCGATGAACCTTTAGTTTCGGATGTGATCAGCTTGTTCTTAGCGATACTACGGATTTTACCAGTGAGGAGTACTTTTCTGTGTTCACCAAACTGTACTGACTGCTCTTTTTACGGCCATTGCCGGGACAAGCCATGGAAACAGAAATGGAACCGGGGGCAGTGAGAGAGAACAGCCTCGCCGGCTCGATACGCTTTACTCTGCTACAGCTGACCAAACTTCATTTTCGAATTACGACCAGCTATAATAGATACGCATTTGTGCTGGTGGTAGCTATGTACGTATCCTTAATGGTATTATTCAATTCAAATACTGTGACTTAACATGGGACCTATGGGCCATGTTCTACTTTAACCAACGCAATCTCACAATAGTTTAATAACACTCATTTAGTAGCCTACTCATAAAGTAATTATAATAATCCAGAAATCAAAACCAAACTTTATAGTAAACAATGTGCCATACACGTATCTATTGTAGACATATATACGAGTTGGAAAATAGCATTTTAATGCATTTTTAGAACGGAGCCGAAATCAAACCTATTGAAGTTCAAACCAGCTTCTCGCTCACTTCCTGGCTGGACACCTATCTCTCGCTTACTTGCTAGCGAGTGATCTTTCTTTCTTGTGAGCTAGACATCACGTCGCTCTGCACATATCTCTCATGAGGCTCACATATTGCACTAACATTCCTTAGAAACTTCACATTTACTGTTATTTAATGTTAACTAAAGTTTGTTTGACTAATAGTAACTGAATCCAACCATATATTCACTTGGTCTACAATAAACTTGATATTAACCCAGCATGTATTGGATAGCTCTGGTTTATTTGCTTTTGGCTTGATGTATATTTGCTAAGGCAAGCCTGGCACCAACACTGTGACATTAACGCGCTAAGAGAGGGTTTGTTTTTTGCTTAACTAGCAAGCTACAGTTTATACCTAGCTCATATGTTTTCGCCAATTGCGTGCTAATGCTACAGAAATTCCTACTTGCTACAGAGTTCCTTGTGTGATTTAAATCAGGGATGGGCAATTCCAGTCCTGGAGGGCTGCCGTGTATGCAGGATTTTGATGCCAACAGTCACCCTGGCTCAATCAGCTAAATAGTCATATGCACCATGACCGATTCATTCATAAATTAGACCACAATAGAATGTTACAAGACAAGAACATTTATCAGCTGCTGCTTATTTCAAGGAATATGGCAATAAATGACAGATCATGTAAATGATTGGGCTAATTAAATAATTAAGAGCCGAAGTTGGTCTGAAATCCAGAAACAGGCCCACCTTGCCCATCCCTGATTTAAATGGATAAATCAGTAGATGCGCATTTACTCTGTAGCCAAAACCTAGCCAGATATTTTAATTGCGTATTTTTTGCCAACATTCCAAAAGGACCAGTGATGCCAGAATGCCAGACCAAGGTATAGTACTTAGATGCTAACTTCCAATTCAAACCAAAAAACAAAAAGCCAGGTCTGTTGTAAAGTTTGAGAACTTAAAAAAGGATGTCAGCTAGGCCACCCCCATGGAGACACACACACACACCTTCTGTAAGTGGTACTTTCGTGAGGTTGGTCTGGACCACTGTTAGCTATACCTTATCGATGTTGTCAGCTCACTGTCTTTTGCCACCACTGTTATGACCGCTGTTGCTCTAAGTTACATCTGCAAAGAATAAAATTGTACATGTGATGCATGTTGCACTTTATTGAACATGTTGCCTAATTGCCTTTTAAATTATATTTATAAACGGACAATTTCCCACTCTCTCTGTGGGCTGGAGCGAGTTCTTTCTTCATAATTTCTCTCATTACGCAGACAAGCAGTCGCTGCATGGAGTGAACAATCGATCTTAAAAAGGTTGATGAGCCTAGTAATGTCGCACATAGAAGCTAACCCTTAAGCAACCGCCTTAGGGATAGTTCAGGGAACATGCCTAGAAAAGTAAATAACTTTAGTAAGGTATACCTTTTAAATCTTTGTAAAACGCTAAGAGTCAAATTAAAGCTAATTTAATTTGAATAGCAATATTGCCTTATTTGGAATAACATTC
Organism: Conger conger; assembly: GCF_963514075.1. Lineage (NCBI taxonomy): Eukaryota > Metazoa > Chordata > Actinopteri > Anguilliformes > Congridae > Conger > Conger conger. Next base: position 24,218,744 of record NC_083764.1, read on the forward strand.
AAATTATACTGTGCATGTAAACATAGCCACAGATTATATTGAGATCCTTTGTGTCTATTACTTTCAGTTTCCTTTTCTCAAACAGCAATAATGTTGCCAATGTGTTCATGAATAAACTTTTCCTTCCTGTTCTGAAGTTTTTATGGAAATATTGGCAACATTCTTGCTGTTTGAAAAGTACAATAGCATCACTTTATCTTGCCAAGGAAAATGAGTCCACTTGTTGCCCACTGCTAACTTTAGCCTGTTTTCCTTTTGTGATGTTACAGGGACATTTTGTTTGATAGCCACCCTATGACTCGTAGGCATTGACAATAGTTGCATTTGTGAACTCAATGGTGCTTTAACACATTTACAGTATATACTGTACTCTCAGTGACCGCTTTATTAGGTATTTATTCCACATTTTTTTAGATGTAATGGTCTTCTGCTGCTGTAGTCCATCCACTTGAAAGTTCAATGTGTTCAGAGATGCTCTTCTGCGCACCAGCATTGTAGCACATGGTTATTTGAATTACTCTCACTTTCCAGTCAGCTTGAACAACCTTCAAAAAATTCCAGGAGAGCAGCCATTTCTGAGATACGCAAACCACTATGACTGGCACCATTCCACAGTCACATAGATATTGACATTAACAAGGTGGTGTACATGTCTTCCTAATAAAGTGGTAAAAAAAAAAAAGATTAAATAATATTTGATTTGATTAGATTTTGTATCATTTTTACATTTTTTGATGAGGATCAGGGCACCCAAGGGGATATGCAATATGCAAAACGCTGGCTGGTGCAGTGCTGGACGTAAGCAATACCCTCAGGCTGTTTGTGATGCGAACTGTCAGGAAAACACCACATAAGATGGTTTCTCTGAATAAGCTCTATACATGGCCAAATAGCACTCCAATAACCTGAATAATATTGGCATATGCCACATGTCTTAACTAGAATATGCCATATTCAGAATAAGACCTTATTCTGGGTATTTAATCAAAATATGCTGTTTACATGACCCATATCTTATTCGGTATATGGTCTTATTTGGAATAATACCATAATATGACTGTGCATGTGAATGTAGTCAATGATGGGCTGACACGAGACCTTTGTGTCTATTACTTTCAATTTCCTTTTCTTTATTAACTGAAATAACTTCACAGATCTGGATTCAATTTGGCCTTAACATTGAATTTGGCAGTTCATGAATATGCAGGTTATGCTGGTGTTGACATTTATTTTGTTTATTCAAAATAAGATACATGAACACACACACACTCTGCCGACGTAGCATAGCTTGTGTCTGTCTGTCCCGAAATGTAAATATAACAATAATTGTTTTAATACACACATAAAAGCACCATGCATACCTCATACAATGTATCACAATCATGATAAGAACAACATTATATTTAGTAAACAATGATGCATATGAGAATTGCCTTGAATCATTTGGAACATACTGACATACTCTCCAGGAAAAATGTGCAATTATTCATATCATTCCTCAGTGAAAGTGAAAATGTAAGCAATTGATTTTAGTGTGCAATGCGTCAAAGTAAACATTATTATATTATGAGTTGTATGATCAGTCATTAGCACCAGTATGAAAAATGCAGTTTAGATATATTTCAAAACATCTTGTTAATTTGTTTTACAGAATTTCTAAAATATTGCATTTACATTTTGATGTTGAATTTTCTGCTACTGTTCTGAAACAAATTAGACAGTGATCTTACTGTAAATAATCTTCAAAAGACAACAGAGAAATAATGATGAAATATGAAATAAAATGAAAAATAAGTTCCTTATGTTTGATTGATTGATTGCATGATATGACTGTTTCCATGCTGCTACAATCTTTTTCTTATTTCTAATTTATACTTTTTTAGAAAAGCTATACAGTTCTGGCTTGTCTTCTGCAATATTTTTGATACAAAGAAAAAAACTTGAAAAAATAAGACAAGGAAAGCACTGGCCATAATGCAGAGAAATAGACTTGAAAAATTAAGGTTATTTACCGAAGACAAAAAAAAAAATACTTACAACCCTCATTGATATATTTAGTCTGTCTATGATCATGGGTTTAAAAATGAAAATAATTAGTTGGAGAAATGGGATTTTGCTGCAGCCTGTCAGCGTTAAAATGATGGCCTAGTGTTTGCAGAGAGGAGTACCCGCTGGGGATTGTGGGTAATTAGGTTACCGGGTTGCCAGTGTCAGGAAATTGAAAGATAATCCTAATCAGATTTGTGTTTCCAGGGAATTGAAGAATTTATATAAATAGCCACAGTCTCTTGGCCCCGTTCGTAAAAGATAATATGGTTTGCTGGAGCTGCCAGTGCATGAGTTGTATGAAGATACCAAAGATGGCGGTCAGAATGAGATGATGCTTCGAGTTTGTCCAGAGCAGGCATGTGTGAGATAATGTATGAGGTCTCACAAGGTCAATCTAAGATTTCTTGCATGGGTGGTGAGGATTGTAAAATGAAATGAATACAACTTTTGAGCATGCAGTACGTTGTATAGGCAACACTGGTGTCGCATTACACAAATTATGCTTTCACACATTATTATTTATTATTATTTATTATTATTATTATTATTATTATTATTATTATTATTATTATTATTATTATTATTATTATTGTTCTTCTTCTTTTTATTATTGCATTTACCTGGTGCCTTTTGTGGATCATAGAGGTGTCATAACATCACTTTAAAGCTGAATTCTCTGAAAGCACTGCATAACTGAAGAAGGTCAAATATTAACAATAAATGACATAAATTATATATAAAGGATTTAGTTTGCAGCTGGAAGCAAGACTCAAGCAGAGAGTGCAAAATATAAAGGTTCACTGTGCTTAATTGCGTTATTTATTACATGTTAAATATACAATATACGTCCAATATATTCTACATGATATAATACATTCAATGCATCTTTTCTTGTCCAGCTGTGTGTCACTTGTCATTGCTCTGTGTATGTCTTTTTTATGAACTTGAACAGCTGCACTTTGTATTAATCTTAAGAGCAGGATTTGGTTCTCTTCCCATAAAAGACAGTCTGGTGGCCTTGAGTCCACTGGCTTCTTCTAATGCAATCAGGCCGTTCTCCTCTCTCTCCCTTTGCCGTACAGCACCTGCGCCATACCCCTCTGACCCCTAAACACAGGACGTCCAAGGTCTATTCACTGTCTCTGCGGATCGGGGGGTGTGCACTGCTGGAGGACAAAACTGTGCTGAGGGAAATTGTGTTAGGCTAATTTGCAGTGGAGCCATATCCTGCACTTTTTGACACTGGCGTTTGCCAACTAAAGTGATGAAATAATTACATTTTTGCCCTCAGTCTCATTGTGGCACAGCGCTCTTTCTGAAAGGGGCACGTCTGCTTTGAACCGCCGTCACTGTACAGCATTAAATATGTGGCATTCTTCAGTGCAGGCTACCTTTCTCTGCGTGTGTGTGCGTGTGTGTGTGTGTGTGTGTGTGTGTGTGTGTGTGTGTGTGTGTGTGTGTGTGTGTGTGTGTGTGTGTGTGTGTGTGTGTGTGTGTGTGTGTGTGTGTGTGTTGGGAGGGGGTTTGGGGCTGTTGGGAGCGCTGAAAACTGAATCTAGCCATCTTTGTACTTTATGGGAAATCCATTCTCAGGTTGATTCAGACAGAATGCCAAGGACTTTAAAACTATCTTCTTTTTCAATGGTTTATGAAGTATGCTCTGTCTCTCTCATTCTCTTTCTCCTACTGTTTTTTTATGTTTCCCTCTCACCAATTTGGAATATGCCCAATCGAGTGTGTGTGTGTCTGTGTGAAATCTAGAACAGCTGACAGTCATTTGTCCCAGTAGTTATGCTGACATGAAATAAAGGGACTTGACTCATTAAATGACATTGTTGTAATATACACTCACTTAGCACTTTATTAGGTAGACCTGTACACCAGGTTGTTAATGCAAATATTTACTCAGCCAATTATGTGGTAGCAAGTAAAGGCATACACGCATGTAGACATGGTCAAGAGGTTCAGCTGTTTTTCAGACCAATTGTCAGAATTGAGAAGAAATACAATACAATGATTGATTGTTGGTGACAGGCAGGGTGATTCTGCTGATCTCCTGGGATTTTCACACTTAACAGTCTTTAGAGTTTACAGAGAATGGTGCAAAAAACAAAAAACATCCAGTGAACAGCAGTTTTGCAGGCAAAAATTCCTTGTTAATGAAAGAGGTCAAAGGATAAGGGCCAGACTGGTGAAAGCTGACAGGAAGACGACAGTAACACAAATAACCACACATTACAACAGTGGTATGTAGAAGAGCATCTCTGAACACACAATGTGTCAAACCTCTTAAGTAAACCAAGTCTAAAAAATAAGTCTAATAAATGCCTAATAAAGTGCTCACTGAGTAGCTCAATGTCTGTTTGAAAAAAAAAAAACACATGAAATAAATGCATTATGTACATGTAAAGACTAGCATTGATGGTATTATTTAAAACAATATCCACATAGCTATGAACATAGGTTTCCAGGAACAATACTTTATGTAGTAACACACACACACACAAACACACACAATTACAATAAAACAAGGAGTCAGATTGGAGTAATGAATGATGGGGACTGTACACATTTTACAGTTTAAAAAAGAATTCAAAGAGAACAAATTGAAACATGTCCTTATCTCATAATTAGATAATAAATAACATACGTTATGGTCTCCAGTGGCATCCCTCTCTCTCAGATCATACAGAACAGAGTCATGGAACACACTGATAAGAGCTTCTGCATGTTTATGTTAGATTGAGGTGCAAACAAGGTGACTTTATTATGGAGACTAGCTGTGCTGCTTTGTGTGCTAGTCGCACACATTACTTATTATTCATAGGGCTGTAATATTCTGACAAGGGCTTGTGCTTTAATACAAAGGAGAGCAGCATTATTGTGGAGCTGAATGTTCATTAGTATGCCATACCTCTCTCTTTAAGAACAGCATCCTTAGCAATGCAGTCTGCTTTGACCCTGTGTTAAGTATTCGTGTGTGCAGAGCTTTCCCCCTCCCTCACTGTAGACCAGCCAGTCTTGGGGTCACATACAGTGCCGAACTTACCTGTGTGGTACTCCGACCCTATCTTCCTGCAGTTTAAACGATGCTGTGAACGTAGCTTTAGAATCTGACCGTTTGATTTGTGGATTTCTATTATCTTTTCTGCCTCCAATGCGGAGGCAAAGACAAAGAGGGATAGAGTAAGAGAGAGAGATGGAGAAAGAGAGATTAAGATAAGAAAAGAACAAGAAAGAGATGGTGAAGAAGAGTAACGAGGAGGGGATACGCTTGTGTTTAGGAAAGAAAAAATCGTAGATTATTTTATATGTGATGCGGTTGCCCACTGTAGCTGAACATTTGGCGGCCATTTTATTCTAACACCCGTGTTGTCCCCCCAGGGGTGCGTCTAGACCGAGTGCGGGGTGGCAGGCAGAAGTACAAGAGGAGGATGGACACGGAGAGCAGCACCTACCTTGCCCTCACTCTCCCCCCTCCTCCCAAAAAACCACGTAAGTCACTTCTTCCCCTTTCCCACAATACACTGCAACATTACAGGCAGCTGAGGTTGAGATTTCCTGCAATAAAGTCAATAAAGGTTTTTTTTTTATAATCCTTGTTAATGCTGTTGAACCTGTGTTTTCAGCAGGGAGTCTGTGGACCCCTAGGGGTCCTTGAAGGTGTAGGGCATGCATTGATATGCAATAACTACATATAAATTAGGGACAATATTTTTTTAACTTATGATGGGGTTCTCTGGGATGCATTTGAGCCTGGATCAAAAATGGTGGAAAAACCCTGCTGTAGATTTCTTTATTTTTTTAATTTAATGTTAACGAGCATTAACATAACTTCTAATAACATTGCTACTAATATCACTAATACTAATAGTAATACTTAATAGCGCCCATTCCTCATTAATGTTGAATTAATGTTCAAATAGTACATCACGCAGGACTACTGGCCTTTGTCACCTCTGGACCTGACAGGAAACTGTGGGTCCTATCCATGCACTGAAACAGTGCCTCTATATGATAAGCCTCCCAGCAAGCGCTTACTTCCTTAATTTCCATTACTACTTAATTCCCTTAATTTCCATTACTAATTCCCATTTCTAATGAGATATAACATAGTTATTAATATTTTATTGAGCATTTATAATCACTGCATAAACCCCAAGACGGGAAGTCAATACCTCTCATTTAAACCTTGTGAGGTGCAACGGTCAATTTTACAAAGGTTTTGGAGATAAAAGTAGTAAGCTTATGGAACCTGGGATTGGGGCACTGGCACTGGGTACACCTGGAGTATTGGTCCAGCTTAAAAAATTATTTCTTAGTCTCTCGCATTGCATAAACCTCTCTTTTTCCTTCCCTTCTCTCCTTCAGTGACTAAGATTGTGTCCCACCTTCTGGTGGCAGAGCCAGAGAAGATCTACGCCATGCCAGACCCCTCTCTGCCCGAGGGGGACATCAAGGCCCTGACTACTCTGTGTGACCTGGCCGACCGCGAGCTGGTGGTCATCATTGGCTGGGCAAAGCACATCCCAGGTAGCACCGCACATCTGTTGCACATCTGGACCACATACCGTTCCGGCTGACACATATCCAAACACAGATGTTGTCTTTTACAGTAACATGACAAAAACATGACATAACAATAAGGTATGATATAGTTTATGTTATTATTATTATTAGTAGTAGTAGTAGTAGTAGTAGTAGTAGTAGTAGTAGTAGTATTTTATAATATGAATAATAATAATAATAATAATAATAATAATAATAATAATAATAATAACAATACTTATTGAATTCAATAGTAAAGCAATGAAGGAAGAGTAGCTGGTCAGACTGGGAGGACCAGTTATGGGAATTTGGTTAGGACAATGGGATGATAAGTACAGCAGCATTATGAGTCTGAACTACAATTTAAATATCTTATCCTACAGCACACTGAACAGTCACCTGAGGCACTGGCTTTTATGTACTACTGGTACACTAGCACTAATTCCAGAAGAAGCTTAATTCTAACTATTCAACAAAAATGGATGGGAGTGCTATATCTTCAGAGCAATTCACTGATATTAACAAGTCATTACATTGTATTGCAGTGATTGGTTCAAACAAGTGAGCTCATTGTAGCTCCGCCAATTAGGGGGCTCATGAAACCTCATCCTCCCATAAGTAACATTACTAATATCCATTTATGTTAGGAAACAATTTCTTAACACACATTTTTTTACTTTGTCTTGATCTTTTTAAAGGAAAGGGTGATAAGTGCATACTTATGACTAGCCAGACTGTGAAAACAAAAGCATGTTTTTGATTCCTTGCATTTTAGTTTAATAACAACACAATTACTTTCTTAAAGGAAAGTCAGGAGTTGGTTCTTTAAATCATGAATAGTATAAACACAACATATGCTATTATTTAAAAAGAATCACTGCATATAGGTTTCCATGGAACAATACCTTATGTAGTACAGTAAGACACACACGTGCACACACACAGACATGCATATACAGTGCACACACATGATTATTTACAGCTTGCACTTGTATATCCCGATCGAAGACAAATTATGTTTTATATAATCTAATTACAGTGTCGCAAACATACAGCAAAGGCCCTCTCTTGACAAACCGGAGAGGTGACTGGAGCCAGCCTTGTCTCGTACATTTTTACAACAGTGGTTTGAGTTTTCCACAGCTGGTTCTTTGAGCACTTCATTCCAGTTGCCTGGAGACGAGGCACAGACTGCAAAGAATGCCACTGTAGTGAATTATTTCACAATGTATGCAATGTCCTGTAGGACCATTACAAATCTGATAATATGATATGATAACTAGGTCTAATCCTTCTGGGGATCGGGTAGTCCAGTTGGGCTTTTTTATTAGGGACGAGCTGACTCTTCTGCCACAAGTACTTCTGTTCAGATGAATCACTGTGCCGATTACCCAGAATGCCTCAGCCCATGTCCCCATCCAAAACGCATTCCACTATGTGCCTGCATGGATAATGTGCCAGGGCAGCTGCCTCTGTTGGGGGATTGGCTGTAATCAGATTGTACTAGGTAAGGATGGCAACAGGTAATGAGATTAAATGGCAGGTCCAATTAATTCCACACACAGTGTGCTGTGTCAGCACAGGTAGACACCAGATTACCCTGTGCCATGCTTGGCCTGGTCACTGAGGCCAGAGCTTGGCCAGAAGTGTCCTTCATCATCAAAAAAGGGCTTTGTTCTGTTGGCCTGGTGGCCACCGCCACATGGATTTTGTATGTCAAAAACGGTCTGGGTTAATCGTCTTCCTCTGGGATTCATACGTATGTTGATAGATGTCAAAGAGAGCAGATGGCTGACAGCATTCTTTTCTGCAGGTTGGCATGTAATTTTACATGCACAATACAAGTAAAAAGTTGAAAGGAGTTGAACCACACTCACACCTTAATTAACATACAACCTCAAGTTCTAGTTGTCTTGGTGTGGTACTTACAGACTTGGCCTTTCTACCTTGTGTATTGGACATACTATGTTTATGGCCTTACAACCAATCCTATATGAATTGTACCTTATCTGGGGTGCACGGTTGTTTTTTATATGACCTGGATGTGCACTGTTTTGTACATTGCTTTGGATAAATAAAATGTAATGTACTGTAACTGTTAATCTGTTCAAATTGGTTTATGGTTACATTAAGTTATTGAACACAAATGAAATAGTCAATATCCCTAAAACAAGTAGCTAGCTAGCCCTTTGGTGTGCTCACCCACTAATCTGCACACTGATATTATAAACATGAGATCTCAATAGCAATATTCACAGACCAGCGAGTGTATGTTTATGTATGCCTGTACAAAATTTAACTGAAAAAAAACCCTGATATGTACATTATGTGTGCCAACCTAGTCCTAGACCCATAATACAAATCATGGATTCATATGGCTAACATCCACATAAAGATTGCTGTAACAATACAAGAATAATAACATACGAAAATAGTGCTAGGGGGTGGGAATAGTAAGAGACCCAAGATGCAGTCTGAAGAGGTGGGTCTCCAACCTGCATTGGATATGAAATAAAATATGTTTGAAGCAGTAGTGCCAATAGACAAAGCCTATTTATCATCCCTGATAACTGTTATGCAATGGCTATTATATTAATTTCCTAGAAATGAAGGGTGTTCCACAGCTTATTGACACTGGAGGATGAATAGTCTATCCATTTAGCTTCTACTGGAGCAAGATTGTTTGCGCTAAGAAGATTACAGGGGGCTTAACTGGCTCATGTAGCAAACTGTAGCCTGCATACCCAGTTAAGTCAATACATTTACTATAGTTAAAACGGCCAACTGGAGGAAACCTAGATGTATAATAGGCATACAGACATACATTTTGCCACAGAAGCATGCTGTAAATTTAAATTAATTCTTAATCACAGTACTGTAACTATAAAAAATCAAATTTGGCACTACATTAAAAAGAAAATGTAGATTAGATGACAATTGAGAGCCATTGTAGATTTTGTGATTTTAAATGTGATTTAAGTGTGTGTGTGTGTGTGTGTGTGTGTGTGTGTGTGCGGGTGTGTATGTTATCCATTGTCAGACATGCAGACTCATGGCAATAATAGTTATTATTTATTACGCATTGTATTGCTATGTGTCTTGTTGAATTAGTTCTTTAACAAACACAATCGTTTCAATGTCAATTTTCAATGTCCACTTATTATACTGGTTTTACATTAAATTCAGTGTAAAAATGTAACCTTGGAGCAACCGCAGTTTTTGCACACCACCGCAGAACATCCCAAAATAAATCAATAAAACCACCTGGGGCAAGGCAATTACTCATGTAGCATGTTAGTTCCACAGAAATGTTATGAACCGACTTTGATTCAACCGAAGTCTGAACAACCTTATTTAGAACACTTTTCTTTGTCCACTGAGCAGCCTCCCGTCACTCTCATTTGGCTATAATGTTTTATCCAAAGCGACGTAGAAAAAAGTGCATATCAAGGTCATTTGAACAAACTGCAGAACAGGTTGGATAAGCTACAATTCACAAAGAAACAGTTGTGCAGCCATGAACAATATGTCTAGTGCACATGGCAAATAGGCTGTAAGTCTGTAAGGAATTAGGACTAACTACAGTACCAAGATACAAAACCAATGCAAATACAATATAAATACAAATACAACTGCAGCTAGATTAGATGACAAGTACAACTAGGGGCTAAAAGTCTTGCCTAGGGATGTTTTACATGGAGTGGGGAGCTGTACCCAGACTGCTTTAGGGCCAATAAAACTATCAGCGGGGATCTTCACCGTGAATCCCACCACACAGTTCCCGATGTTCCCCGCGTGTTTGTCGGAAAGTCTCACCCTCTTTCGACTTAATTCCCTCACCGCTCATACATATTGGATCGCAGAGAGACAATCAAACTACACCACGGAAATTAGCATTCCGCTACGGTCTCTGTACAGCTCTTTGATCACCAAGCAATAAAACACCAGCTGCCTACTAAGAGTCTGATGTTATGCATAATTTAATACTCTAAGTTGGTCATTTCTGATAAACAAATGGATACTACTCAGTTGCTTATGTCTGAATTAAGCAGCGCTTCACTTTGCCGCTCCGACGGCATTTCATTTCAGGGTAATCCATGCAATCGTTGCTGACAGCCAATATTCCTCTGGAGGTATTACCAAAATGTGATTTGTAAAATTGCATTTTATCTTTGTCCTTGCTAGAGGTGAACTATTCATCACGTCAAGGTCATTTTACAGCTGGATGCTTTTCCATGTGTCGCCAGGATTGAGGTCAAATTGTTTATGTCAAGAGCTACAATTTACTGTCACTCACACTACCAACAATTTGGTCCAACTTACCAATGTGGCGATAGTAAAGAAAGAAGAACGGCTTGGCTGTTCGCTTGAGGCTACAGATTAAAGGGAAATTTGATTGTGTCCTCCTTACCTGCCAATGTTTGACAGCTTCCCACTACAGCATGACTCTGGATTTCATTTGCTCTGCAAAATTTCCGTGTGACACGAGCTGGATATACACCATTTGTATTCAGACTGAAGTAGATACCTACTTTCCGCTATGTTCACTGTCAAATAAAAATAAAATATGACAATAGATTTATGTTCTGCCACTTAGTCCTCATCATACAATTTACTAATGAAACGATTTATGCATCTTGAGACTTTTTTAATGCAGCTTAGACTTCCATCCAGTACATAGGCACGCACGCTCACACACAAACAAACACACACACACGCAGTACATCACCCAAAGCATACATCTGCACATCAGAGAACAGCATACACGAAAAGACCTCGCAGTTATTTGTACCTTCAAGGTTCTTATGGGCAAAACATTTCTAACCACTTCGTGTGATACAAAACCAGAAGCTTTGTTTTCCGTATGACACATTTGAAATTGTCTTGGTGCTTACTGCTTACACTTTGATTAAAGGTAAATAGCCTGTTAGGAGCCTTGCTGATAGCGGTGATTTGCACACCCGTGTTCATTTTTAGGGTTAAGATTTATTGAACAGACTCAATAGAATGCTCAGCTGGATCAAGGCTTGTTGGGTTGGTAGGGACACAGATGAGGGGGTCATCTGAGTATCTGACGGTTAGCCATGATTGCTCAGCTCCCCCCAGGAAGAGTTACTGTCTCTCTGCCTCCTGGAACCGAGATTGGAAATGAAATGTGGTGGTGGTGGTGGTGGTGGGGACTTGTAAACAATAATAAGATAATGGAATATGATTGGATGCCATTCTTGGACTGTGATTCATGAGGACCGGTCCAGGGGACTGGGTTTTTCTGCGCCATGAAACCGAGTAAACAGACAGCGACAAAAAAATGCCATTAGAAATCATCTGCATTTTAGGCCATAGAAGAGTGAAAGAGTTGTGTGTGTGGCCTCTTTTGTTTGATGTCATGGTGAGGGTGAAAAAGAGACCTCAGAAAAAGAATCCTCTCAAAGGAACATAAATTTGTTTCTAGTCTAGAGTTTATTTTAGTGGGTTACAATTTTCCACAACAGGACTGTGTACTGTTTGCAGCCGTGAAATACGGGGTTGCCAACTCTCACACTTTTGCCGTCAGGCTCTGTCTCACGCTCTCATGCTCTCACGCTACCCAAATGAGTTTCTCGGCCAAATAAAAGAGCACAACTAAAGGTGAAGCCACTCCACGATTAAACAAAATTATCTAGTGGCTTGCAGGACAAAGTCAATTTTTTCATCAGCGCGGCGAACTGATATTACAGAGAGACCGTCGATCGGCTACCTCGCTCGATGCCAGTCTGCGGTTACAACCGCCCCCCTCCCGCCTGCCCGTCACGCGGTACATCGCACGTCTCACTCCAGCCAAAGTTGGCAAGTCTAGCGCGCGGTAGACGGCTGCAGTGCACTCAATTTAGCGTCATGCTGTGTTAGCGTGCGCAGAAGCAGCAGGTCAGAAAATGAAGAGGTAGTTATTGATATTTCATTAGAGGAAATCACCTGCCCGCGGGGCCCTCATCTCCACTGTCCTTCAGCACCGTGGCCCGGGCATCACTTGACCCACGGAGCCAGGGAGTAACTTCATTACTCCCGTCAAATTGAGTGGAAAAGATGGTGGGATACCATTTAGAATGATCACTCAGGCTCACAGGAAGAGACAGACAGAGTAAAATGCTACTGTACCACTCTGAATGTGGGGTTGTTATCTCATAAATAATTTTGTAAATAACGTGAACCTTGCATGAACAAGCCTCATTAATATCTTTGACAAAATACAAACAAAATAATTGGTTCACATTTTTTTTTGCACTCACAAACAAATCTCTCCTGAATAAACCAATCTAGTAATACATTAAAATTTCTTGCCACACATACTTTTTTGGGAAAAGATTCACCAATATGTGAATCAGATTTTAAAACATCCTTTCACTAACAGCCACATAACTGCAGCCAATCACAGCACGTAGGTGCTCGCTTAAACCAATCACCTTGCCTAAGTTTTTACAAGTGAATGACACATTAAACACATTAGTATTATTACTTTTTTCTGTTTTGGAGAAATTTGTGACAGCAAAAACTATTATTTTGTTTTGTAAATATGAATTTGTTTCCAAAATAAATGGTTCACAAATAAAATGAAGTGTCAATCTCAAATTTATTTTTGGGTTCATATTATTTCAGGATTTATGAGACAATAATAACCACTATCAGAGCTACTCACTAGCTTTCATTTTCACATGCAACCACAAGTTTCTTCAATTTATAATAGGAAGTTCTGTACTTCTGTACCACTTCTGTAGTGCCCCTTGACCACCCAGAAAATATCTTATCTAAAATATGACTATTCTTTAATCTTTTTGATCACAGGCATAACCCTAGTCTGTTCTGAAAGGCAACCCTTGGGAGTTTGTATCCCAAAGGTCAGAATACTGAAAGAATTAACTGAAGCTCAAATACAGTGGAAGTGGATTTTGTTTTATTTTCTCACCTAAAAGATTTTATGAAGTGGATACATATGCTTGTGGCTATGCCACATCATCTTAGAAACACAATGAAGTCACAGCCACAATACTGGACAAATCCTGGTTCAAATGTCCTCTTTGAGTGCCATTGCCACTCAAATGTCCTCAGGTTGACAAATGCCAATAACAGATTCCAAACATAATCAAAAGACTAGAGTCAAGACTAGATAGTGAAAGGTTTATTATACCTGCACCAAGCAAGTGACTGAACGCACCACTGAGAAGCCAACTGTCTAATTATTTTTGATCCTCTAGAATTGTGGGACTGTGTACAAAAAGGATGTAATGCATACACGGATCACCAAATATGGATGTAAATACCCTCGTATTAAACCTCTTACACTAAATGTACTTAAACCTCATATTCATTATTTAATTTAAAATCCTCAAAAGCTGGAGCACAGGGCCAAAAGAACAAACATTCTACCACTGTCCAAATACTTATGGACTACACTGTATATGGTATACTACATGCACGTTATAAGGTGTGTGCTGACATTAGCTTGCTTTTGCCCTTCCTGTTACCCTCCCCCTCATTCTCCCACCCCTCTCCCTCCTCTCCCCCTCTCCCTCCCCCCCTTTCCCTCTCCCTCCCCCTCTCACCTCACTCTCCTTGCTCTCTCCTTGCCACATCTGGCAGCAGCAGGTTTGGAAGTTTGTTGAAAATAACTACATTAGCTATCTAGTTTACTAATCCATTGATTGAGTTCCAATGATTGATGTTTTCTTAAATATCCCACCCCCATCAACCCCGTGTCAAACACATTCCGCAATTTCACAGACCACATTTATTATTCAAAACCAGGCCTACCTACTCCTTATGCATAAGCATACTGAATAATGATGAAAAATATTTTGAAAATGTATTGAGATGCTCACCGATGGGACACTGAACATGCCCTCTGCTATGGAGTCAGAGCTGTTTTTACTGTCCTCCTCACAAATATTCACACAGATGAGTGACTTTGTCCAAGGCCTCCAAATGCCGTCTCCTGCTTCGATTTAGGAATTGCAAAATATTTTTTTATAACAAAACAACAAAGTTCATCAACAGAAAACTTGTTTTGCTGGCGCGTGACATTCTCAGCATGCATCCATTTTTTACGCTGGAGAAAATAAATGCATGTTCTTTTTTTAACACGTTTTAGCACTATGACCAGATTATTGAAAAATTCACTGTTAAAAATGGAATTAATGCAAATAAACCCACTCCGGCCCGAATAACCGGTGCTACTTGAGGGGATAAGTTAAATAAGCATTTAATTAGCACACTCTACACGGATAAGATTTTGGATAAAATTATGTAATTTAGGCAATATTTCAATTTGTATTATTTGCATGCTGTAATATTTATCCTAGAATGCAGGTCAACTAGTCATAATTTGCAGTAAAATGTGTGCTGAAATTAGCTTGCTTTCCCCCTCCGTCACCCTCCCCCTCATTCTCCCTCTCCCTCCCTCTCTCCCTCCCCCCCCCCCCTCTCCGTCCTCTCCCCCTCTCCCTCCCCCCCTTTCCCTCTCCCTCCTCCTCTCACCTCACTCTCCTTGCTCTCTCCTTGCCACATCTGGCAGCAGCAGGTTTGGAAGTTTGTTGAAAATAACTACATTAGCTATCTAGTTTACTAATCCATTGATTGAATTCCAATGATTGATGTTTCCTTGGATACCCCGCCCCCATCAACATGTCAAACACATTGCACAATTTAACACACCACATTATTATTTAATACCTGCACCTTATGTATAAGTGACCTGAATAATGATGAAAAATATTTTGAGAATTTATTGAGATGCTCGCCAATATAAAATGGGATCAAGTCGCTGAACTTGTGGAGTCAGAGCTGTTTTCACTGTCATAAATATTCACATTGACAAGTGATTTCTTCCAAGGCTTTCTTCCCTTTAGACTAAGAATTGCAAAATAATTTTTCATGATAAATCAACAACCTTTTTTTGACAGAAAGTTTCAAGAACTTTTTTGCCTGAATGCAGGTCTACTGGTTGTTATTTACCGTAAAATGTACTATAACTGTTTAAGAACAGCAAATCTAAGCTATGTAAGAGCTATATTTTTACTGCCATTTTTAAGTTTAGACAAATTTTTACTTGTTTACTTGTTGTTTAGCATCCCCAAGCTCCCCTCCCCCACCCCCATCCTACAGCAAACATGAAGTAGATGTCCTTCATCTCCATGGCGGGGGCCAGTCTGGGCTTATTAGTTCCCTAAAATGGGGGGGAATGCTACCGGAACCAAGCTTAAGCAGGAAAGACTCATGTTTCAAAGTCTCAAACCTTTGTGCTGATGTAGGGCTCTCTGTTTAGCCTTTCAGCTGTGCCACTGATCGACAGCCATCCGTTCGAGAGGACTATGGACTGAAGTGTATTTAAAAATACACAGCTGCAATATTGTATGCTTTCACAGGAGGGATGTGCCTTGCTGAACTCAACTGACACCACTGCAAAAAGTTCACAGTTTAATTAAGTTCTTTGAATAAAAGCATTTGGTTCATTTTAGTAAACTGGACTCTGCCCTTGCCGGTCTAGCAGAGTAGAGTAGCTTCTTTAACAGCCAGTCGCTCACTGTTTAGTAAGACTAATTTACACCTTTTAATGGGAATACGTTTTAAAGCGAATTTCATTTTCGTGCCTACAGAGCTTCCATACACTATGATTTCAAGTGTAATATAATTTTGGCCCTGCTGTAATATCAGCAAAAATCATTTATAATTATGATAATTGAATTTAATATATTTTTAAGAGGACTTCAACCAAAACGGAGTTTCAACAAACTACAGTAGCTTCCCGAAGCCGCCCCTAAGAGTGCAATTGTCATTCTCCAGTAATTTAACTGAGCATTTCTTTAACATGTAGGACGTTTCGCATGCATTGTTATTAAGGGATCCTAACGCGGGTGAGAATCTAATTCCAATCAGGTGTGAGTTATGAGAGAATGGTAAATGGACTGTATTCATATATTTATATATATATTTATGTATTTTTATCCAAAGTGCTTTACAATTAATGCCTCTCATTCACCTATTCACTGGGGTTAGCCAGTTAGGTGTTTTGCTCAAGACCACGTTGACACACCCATGGCGGGAGGGGGGTCAAACAACCGCTCCTACCTCCTGAGCTAATGTCACCCCTGTTCCGCTCCTTCAGGATTCTCCAGCCTGTCGCTAGGAGACCAGATGAGCCTGCTGCAGAGCGCGTGGATGGAGATCCTGATCCTGAGCGTGGTGTTCCGCTCTCTGCCCTACGAGGACGAGCTGGTCTACGCCGAGGACTACGTCATGGACGAGGGCCACTCGCGCCTCACCGGGCTGCTGGACCTCTACGGCTCCATCCTGCATCTGGTGCGCAGGTACAAGAAGCTCAAGGTGGAGAAGGAGGAGTTTGTCACGCTCAAAGCCATCGCCCTCACCAACTCGGGTAAGCGGCCGGCCCGAGCTTAGCGAGACCCAGACATTTTGATGTAACTGAAACTGAAATGTTGTACTCCAGACGCAACGTTCTGAATACAGTTTGTTGCAAAAATATGGTAGAAGGCCTTAGGAACTGGTAAATGTTCAAAACTGAAAACTGATATTTGGCAAACAGGGCGTCTTGAGAGCGCCTGAAAATAAATGCTGCATTGGGTCAGAGGGTTAAGTTGAATTGTGGAGAACGGTTTCTTCCACATGATTTGCTTGCTTCAAACATACCCAACATATTTGTGGCATCTTCACGTTCACAGCTAAAAGATCAGATGACTGCGCTGTATAAATATTATCCGGTTGATTACCTTCAAAAGATGCTTCTTTTTTATTCCTCTTTTTAGTGTAACATGTTAGAAAATCAGCAGTGGTCTAAAGAGTTTTAGGAAGCGAAAGAGAATTTCAGACAGACGTTTGATTTGACCTTGTTCTGGAGTTGACATTAGTAAGTGAACACTCGTGTCAGTGCAAACTGGAAAACAGCGCTCTCATTTATGTTAATACAGCACTGGAGGGCACCTTCACTCTTGATGAGGTTTCCCCCGAGACTGCAGAATACTAGATAGCTAAAATTGCCTGAGAAGTGTTTCTCATTCAAAATGTTATTATGGTTGATGCATCTTCTCAGTTGTCAACTGAGCAGTTTTTTTGTTGATGGAACAAAAAACACACTTTTAGAGTGACAAAAAATCCCTTGAGTACAATATAACTTAACGCTGAATTATTGTTTGACATTTCATGTTTTACATTGATTACATTTTACACAGAAATAACACTGACTCGGTATAATGTTTCATTGGATATTTTTCACAGTTTCACTTTGTGGAATAGCTGCTACAAATCACCGCAGACTTAGTTGTGTTGAGGTAAATGGCAGAGCTAAACCAGGAGGCTCCGACTATGGAGGGTTTACATTGGATGCCCTCTGCATTGTGATATCTCACTTTTCTGCCCGTCTATGTAACAGTAGCTACCGGGGGAGGGATGAATCTAGAATTTCATTATCAGAACAGGGGCTGGTGACACTAACGTTAAGCCAAATGGAATGATGTAGAACCCCTTTTTAATCCAGACAGAGGAGCAGAGGGCATCTTTTCCAGAGAACCTTCCACAGTGTGTTTAAAAATACTGTACGCACTCCTACAAGATGCATGCTTTCACAGAACAATATGTGCTACCGAGACCTAAACTTGGCAACTGTTTGAAATGGCCCAGGGCTACACCATGCTGTGTGAATCAAAGTGCCCCATTAATTTTAACTGTCATGTGATGTCCTTGGCTTCTATTGGCTAATTTAGGCAGACAGTGTGTGTTTCATACAGTTAGAAAATAAATTCATGCAACCATGCATTCGACGGCTTTGATGTAATTGATTTATTAAATAACCAATGGTTAGGCAGCAGGCTGCCGTTATGAGGCAGATCATCTGTATTTATTACATACATTTCACAGTCATCATTCACGGGTGTTTTCATTCACGGACAGCGATGTAACCAGCTACATAATTAGCCTAATAATTAGCAATACCACTAAATATAAATGGACTTTGTCTTGTAGTCCGGATAATGTGTTCAGCAGTCGCAGAAACAAAGAAAGAATTGTTCCAGAGAAAATAAAACAGGAACAATAACTGACCACTCCATGTGAGACTCACTCAATTCACGCAATACCACTTTTCCAGACAAAAAGCAATTTGAAAACACCACTCTCGGTGGCCTTTAAACGTGAGTGTTTGTAGCTCCCCCCGGTAAATTTGCCGGAACGTTCCGTTAGGAACGTAGTCCACGAGAGAGCCAACGAGTCTGTGAGAAAACACTGCTGTTTCTTGGGCTCCTTAGGCGTGGGCTAAAATGTAACCCTCGTTTAATGGAAACCTTCAACAACACGGCCCGGGGGGCATTTTTGCCTGTGTAAAATCACATTGCACCTGATCGATTTTTTGGGGCGAATTCTGCTTGAAGGTGGACAATGGGTCCGGGGCGATGCTGTCTTATATTGTACCTTTCCTGTTGTCTTTGTCACCATAACAGAAGCTGCCGGGCATGACGGCCAAGGGAAATTAATTTTGCGAATCGTTAGCAGCGCGGAGGCTGTCGGTGCAATGTGTTAAGCCGAGTGGAATGAGTGCCGGGGAGTGTGCATGGGCAGGGGTGTGTGTGTGGGGGGGTTTCAATGGCTTGAGCATTAAGGAGGTACCTCTATCTGGATAGCTCACTTTCTCGGAGGGGAGGGTCCATACTGTGACATTGTGACATTCAAGGCTGTCTCAGGAGAGGTAGGGTGGGGGAGGGGGCGGTTAGGCGTTAATGATCAACATAAGGAGACCCAGTCTTCAGGTTCAGTGGTGATACGTCAGTGCCGGTACATCACAGCCCCCTGGAGGAGGTTTCTCCTTCACTGCGATGCTGGAACATTTCAGAGTACCGCTCGACCGCCAAAAGCCAAAACCCAAAGGGGAAAAAAGCTGCGGAAGCAAATTAGTTTGCGTCAGTCATTTCGTGTGTGTGCCACTTTAAAAAAAACAAGCACGAAAACTCTAAACAAACAAGTATATCGTTATGATAAAAGGGACTCGGGATCAGCGCTTGAATGTTCATTTATTAAATTAAAATGATTTAATGTTCTCTTAAAAAATAAATAAATAAAAATTATTCTCTTTGCTTTCTCCCCTCAGCCATTAGAGAGACATTAGTCTTCTTTACAATTTCCTTATTCAGAGTGATTATCCATTTATACAAAGCTAAGTTTTCCTTTTCCTTTTTTCTTTTTTGCGAAAAGGATGACTTTCATTGTCATTGTTCATCTAGAACATTATCTTTCACCCTCCCTAGGTTAACAGATCTATCACTATACTCTACACTACCCCCAATCATTATTGTACTGTTGTGTTGCTCCTTATGCCCGCAAAACATGCATGTCCTTTTCTTTCCTTAACAGTAGTAATAAATCAGCAACCTGAACCTTATCTAGGGCAAAAACATTAACGACCCTCTAAAAATTTTAACCCCAATTTACTCAGTTTTTATTGCTGTGACATTTTACACTGAAGAATATTGAAGCTTTGAAATGATGTTACATATGGATTAAAAATGGAGTAAATGTAACTGATAATTTGAGTGAAATCCGATTTAATTAATATTTGCATCATGAAATTGAAATTGAGATATCACTGAAATCCTGAGTAGATGCAATAGAAAACCTGAATACATCCAAATCAGTATGCTGTTTTCTTCAGATTAAAGCCTTTTCATTGCAAAGTAATGGCCTTATTGTCTTATGACAGCATTGTGACAGTTTGGGCAAACAGCACTCCTTGCATAGGTATCTGCTGCTCCTTAAAAACCATACACTTGTTTAGCAATGATAGAAGTGTTTTTATTAAGCACAATGCAAGGATGGCTTTCCCACACACAGCAAAATATCACATGGTGTGAATTCACCCTTACTTGAACTGCTAAGCACACATTATTACTGCAACACTTGAACATTTTCTGCACTGTAACAATTTTGCAATATCACTCTGAATCTTGCTGTGCTGCACACAAACTGAAAAATTAAAGATAGCCTGTTTACATTCTTAAATCAAATAGTGTACACTCAGTGATCACTTTATTACATAGACCTGTACACAAGCTTGTTAATGTAAATATCTAATCAGCCAATTATGTGGCAGCAACTCAATTCATAAAAGCATACAGACGTGGTCAAGAGGTCAGCTGTTTTTCAGACCAAATGTAAGAATGGGGAAGAAATGCAATGCAAGTGACTTTGGCCGTGGAATAATTATTGGTGCTGGACAGGGTGGTTTGAGTATCTCAGGAACTGCTGATTTCCTGTGATTTTCATGCATGTTTTTAAGCAATATTTAAGCAATTTCATTCCATTAAATAAACTAAAATAATATTAGCCAATCATTTCAAAATTACAAAATAACGTTGGATTTATAGTTATTGATTCAGGTATGGCCAACTCAAATAATCACAGTGATATTCCATACATTTTATCGAGACAGAGTAACGTTTCCATTATTGTCACATTAAAGCTCACTTAATTATTTTTAGTGATTTCTAGTGCCATTAGCAACAATTAAAATAGCCAAGTACATTCTTGCTACCATGCCAATTAACAGTTTTTATAACAGACCACTCATATTTAAAAATGCATTCCTTGCCATTGTTTATTTTTCTGACTAATCTATTTGTCACAATTTTACCAAAGTATATCAAGCTATATTTGTGTATTCCACACATGAAAGAATTTTACAAAGGGGAATCATATGGTTTGACAGTATTTTAGATTCTTCATTTGGTTAGAAAACACCCCTATCCAGCACAAGCTATACCACTCATTTTTTATTGCTGCCCATGAATACTGGAAATGTATCGCTTGTTCACCCTAAACACTGAATATAATTATGAGTTTCCAGTTTGCATAGTTTCAAACGCAAAACCCATCACAACAAGGTCGCAATATCTACATGGGATTTACTGAATGATCATAATGGGTCAAAATCCAAGGAAGTAATTTTGCAGGGATTAGGTCACTCTGTGACTTTCCTTTTGATGCAAAGTTAAATGTGTCCATGCATATGTATACCTGTGGTGAAGGCGCTAAAACAGGGTGGAGATTATGGAAATAAAGACAATTAAGTATTCCATCGGATTTACTAAAACACACGTTAGTTGCGACTCCCCTCTTCACGTGATAATTTTTAGAACTCCTGAAAGCAGGTGATAATTTGTCTGCAATTATTTACCCTATAATTCACACACAGGATACCAAAGAAAGGGTGTGGGGACTCAGCGGTAGCCTACGCACATCCACGGCAGTCAGATGAGATTGCTGCATGGGGTGGGGATTAACAAATCCATCCACTGTTGCATAATGCTCTGGAAAGGAGACAGTAGGCTACTAATTTACTGATTACTTCTAAATTATTTTATTTGATATAAGTAGCCTATTTGAAATTGTCTTTGCAAGGACACAAGACTTCTATTGTCATCGGCTATATTAGTATATAATGCAGCGTACATGATGGCAGTGAATGCAATTTTTTACTATGGTTTTCAAGCCAAAAGATTGATGTGCGCACATAGCCGTACCGAAACAATTTAGCTTGCGTACACAACTGGGAGTTGAAGCTGTGACCTCTGATTCACGGGAGCAGTTCTCCCTGGTGTAAAATCCAGCTATGACCAGCTTGAAATTACCAGCTACCAGCTGTTTCAGAACATAGTTTGAGCTAGTTAAACCACGTTGAGTATGGAGCTGGTCTGAGCTGGTCAACCAGCTACCAGCTGTTTCAAAACATAGCTTAAGCTGGTCAAACCACATTGAGTATGGAGCTTGTCTGTGCTGGTCAACCAGCTACCAGCTGTTTCTAAACCTGGCTTGAGCAGTTTTTTTCAGCAGGGCTCTAACCGTCATTCCGCTGCTCCTCCCCCTGCAGATTCCATGCACATCGAAGATGTGGAGGCCGTTCAGAAGCTCCAGGACTCCCTCCACGAGGCGCTGCAGGAGTACGAGGTCGGCGAGCACCACGAGGACCCGCAGAGAGCGGGCAAGCTGCTCATGACCCTTCCGCTGCTCCGACAGACGGCTGCCAAGGCAGTGCAGCACTTCTACAGCATTAAGGTCCAGGGCAAGGTGCCCATGCACAAACTCTTCCTGGAGATGCTGGAGGCTAAGGTCTGACACGGAGCCCAGTCCAGCCTAGCCAATCCACTGGCGGAAGGGGCACGGGGATTGGGAGGCGACCCTGCGGGCACGACGGGAGCGAACTAGATCTCCGCAGGGACTTAAAGGAACTTGAAGGAGGGTGGAGGGTGGGGGGGGGGGAAAGACAATTCACTATGGGTTTAAAGTGCAAACACAAAATGGATGCCGATCAATTTAGAATATAATGATGTAATAATAGAGGCTGTGTACAGAGGCGAGAGATTTGCTGTTGCATTTCACGGTCTGCCATGCGCAAAGGACAAACCCCTCTGACTTTGTAGCACCAGAATGAGGATCCCATGCCGCCAGCTTCCTGTAGGTTCCTTAACTATGTGAGCCCCCCGGTCCTGAAAGCAAAGTGTGCATATGTGTTGTGACGCAACTGAAATGCTAGCTAAAACAAGGTTTTTAATCTTTTTTTTTTCTTGTGGAGTTCAAACTTTAAAAGATTTGTGGCATCACGGGTACTCTCCGGCTATGTAGATATTTATCCCAAGTTCCGTATTCTTAATAAGAGTCTGTTGCACTGGACAGCTGCTGTATTACTTTCATGTGAGATGGACAAATATGGCCAAGCCACATCCAGATGTCTCCTCATCTGCAACTCTGTAGAGCTTTGTGGAAACATCAGAGCCAGGATATATAGGGGTATTTAGGAAGAGATGGAAACATGATCTACTTATCCAATGTACTGTAAACCAGCAAAAGTTCTTTCTGCACTAACACAGCAATAAGGCAATCTGTTGTATCTTTTGTGTGTGTTATGGTCCACTGTCTGTCCTCAAAACTGTCTCAAAACCCTCTGGGTCTACTGTAAAAAAAATATAGTGTCATATGTGTCTGTGTGCTGGCAATACTGTTACATGCTAAATGTGCTGATTCCCATTAAAAAATAGTCAGACAATCTTATTGCCCAGCTTTGTTGCCATTTTACATTTCGGAGGACAGATAAACCCCCCTGACCCCTGTCAAGGTTGGGTGAGAGGGCATGGAAGATGAGCACCGAGAGGACACGCACTGCGTTCCATGGGATGGTGCAGTCCGAACGCAACCCGCGCTCAAACGGTCGCCGGCTGTCCTGAAGAACTTTTGCATCACGGTGATCTGAACATAGATGTTGGAGGGCAAGGTGTTCGCCGCCCGCTTCATCTGTCACCAAAGCCGGCTGGGCTGTGCTGCGAGCTACTGTCCCAAGGACGGTCCTGTGGAAATGAAAGGTGTACCTCGGGGACCAGGTGCACATTGCAGCCGTGTTTAAAGCTGCAGACGGCAGATGGCTGTGTCGGTTAGCCTCAGAATGTAATGACAGGTTTTACAGGTGGGCCATATGGTGTCCTCTCGGTGGCTCAGCGGTGTCTACGCAGGCATTCTGGCATCTCATTGGCAGACGGCGCCTTGCCTTGGGCGTAACCGAGGCGCTACTGGCATGTGCAACTCTTAATTACTTAATTTGGTTCAGTAGTGTGGGACTAAAACCAATTTGTGCTGCTTGTTTCTCGTTGTTTTTGACAGAAATCTCTGTGAACGCTGCAGAAATGCTTAATGTGATGTGTCACGTAATCTAATTGTGGTGATGTAGTGACTTGATACTCTTTTCAAAAGAAACAAATACATTCTCAGGAGGAATGCAGGGCTCTGCTTTTAAATCTAATTGGCCTTTAGGGTTCCTTTACACTCGCTCTTTTGCTTGCTTGGCGGTCGACAGGCCCCAAAGCACATCATAATTTCTATTTAATCCAATAGTTTGTGCTAATTCAATATAATTGAGGGCATTGTATTTACGCTCACTGTGTAAAATGGTAACATTTCACATAACAAATATAAAGTGACATTAATATGACTATAAACTGGCTGCAAATATTTTCCATGTGTCGTCTACTCTGTAAGACTGTGGCACAAATTGTGCATGTTTGGTTTATGTTTCAAAAGACTGTTTGAGTTTTTAGAGCTGTCCAATATCATCTATACCAAGACTACTGGCTGTATCATTTCTGAGAGCCTACATGGAAGATCAGGCATAAATCCTCATGGTTTCTCTGGAATGTAAGGCAGGTTTAAATTTAGTGCCATACAGCTTGCGCTTATCGTATTCCCCCACTAAGCAATGAACACAACTGATCTATAAATACAGTCTGTGACTCCAACGGTGATACAACAAACAAAATGTCACATAAAATATCAAAACTGCACGAAAACCTCAACCCGAAACACTCCCAAGAGACTTGGAGCTGTAGTACTACTTGTGAGAGACTTTAAATGCCTGGAGACAACAACAACAAAAAAATTACCTCACATAAGTCAAATCATAACATTTGAAGACTATCAAATATAGAAATTGCTAGGAGAATTGCAGGTGGTGTCTTGCTATTGTAATGTGGCCAGGGTTGTAAACTGGGAAATCTTCAGATCACAATGGCCCTGATTTTATGGGTATTGGAGCCCTGTACATGGTGGATTTTATGGATTCACGAATCATGTCGTGGTAGACTATATGGATTTTATTGTCATGTCAGAAATATATTTATGGATTTGTATTACACTGGTAATAACATGCTTTTTGCCGTATCACCCCACATATTTTTCTAATGCACACTTTCTCATAGTTTAGTTCCGTCCATGCAGGTCTACATGTACCATGGAAACCATTTCCATATGCTGCTAGTCCATGGTATACAAATAGCAATATTGTAACGTTAAAATGAAACAAGGTGACTAACATTCATTTTCATTGTAAGAGCAACCGTATTTTAAAACTTTTAACATGTGAATGTAAAATGATAAATTAATTATTATTATTTTGATTATGATGATTATCATGGTTATTGTTATTATGATGATTATGATTATTATTATTATGATTATTATTATGTATTGCACCTGTTCATGACAAAGATAAAGGAGCATTTCACATCTAAATAGACAAAATGATAAAAGAATGTATGTATATACTACATATGAATAAAGAAATATATCCAACAATATCTATCTTACCTGAAGGGATGTTACATAAAAGGCTACCAACCCGCCATCACCCTTTTTACAACCCTTTTAACTTATGATGCAGGTCTCCTGGATGCCTTGGGACCAGGGTGGTGGTCAGAAACGTTTGAAAGCTGATGATTTTCATGGTAATGGTAACACAAACATCCTTTGTGCTAGTAGTATTCCTCTTGCACAAACTGTTTTTAATCTTTCTCCAGTTTGGTAGATTTGTGGTCTCCACTAAGTGTCCATCAATATGGGCTGGGGGCACAGAAGGGCGTGTGCCAAAAAAACATTCAGCACTGTGTAAGTTTGATGTCAAGTTATGTATTTGTGAGGGTTTTAATCAATCCTTTTACCAAAACGTTGCCGCATGAAGCTATTTAAGTACTGTAACCAATGCACATATGAGGTATACACTGTTTGATAGATATCCTGAAAGAGAGATTATAGTTATTAAGTTACAGTGATTCAAAAGGGGCTGAAAATAAAATAGTTGAAATAACCATAAATCAACACATTGTGATGTACCCACAACACATCTATTAAATATCTATTCAAAGTAATGATAATAACACACATTTCAAGTCAGACATAAAATCTATATTGAAATAATTGTCAGGATTACGTGGGCGTGGTCAGGACTGTCTCCTACCTCAACTCATCCAAAAACATACCACCCACAGATGGAAATGTTTAGACTGATATATACCGTAAATTGAAATTGCAGTGCAACTGATACCTCTGCAGGTTGACGATGCTTAATACATGCGGAATACATACCGCCAGTTAATAAGGGCACGTTGGGTGTCACCCCACCCCCAATCAGTCGGTGGAAAAACCTGATCTGTCAGTCAGGAAAACTGACTTTAAATCACTGATTTAATACAGTCAGTTTTCTTCCTTTAAATAGTCTAACTCAGACTGTAGTACAGTCTATGAAGTTTTTTTTGTTACAGATTATACTAAAAAAGCAAACATGACAAGCATTACATCAATAATTGAGAGGTATTTACAACTAAGATGAAATTGCACAAAGTTAACATTCACCTCATATTCCTGACAACATAACATAATGAGGAGGCCATAAAATGTGCATATAGTGACTATCTCCTGGACAAGTATATGAGGAACAATTGGTTCATTATAGAGTTTACAGTACTGCAAAAAATAAGGTTCATAATGTAGTTGGTATATAGTGCACTTGAAATATTGATATCATATTGGGCTGAAGTGTTCCGTAAAACGGTGGTCAGCTTAACTCAACGTCACAGCAGAAACCATTAAGGCATGTGACATTTGTCCATTTTTTTATTTCAAAATGCTTCTTTTAGTCAATGGGCTCGTCTAATGTTTGTTTCTTCTCTACGACAGGAAATTGTAGAAGACGAATGGCAGTGAAAATGTTTTTGTATAAGGCTATGGATACTGTAAGTTTACAAAGAGCCTTGCTGTTATGCCAGCTAAATTCTTCTAGCTATTCCCTCCTCTGTCCCTCCATTCCCACATCAGAACTTTTGATAAGGCTTCAGACCATCAATTAGTCCAATATCTTTTATAGAGGACCAAAAAATAATCAAGCATAAAATCTCAGATGTTGCCAAGCATTTCCACAGGCTGTGATCTGATGTTGCAGTTGTACATCACAGCTGGCATTAGTGTTCCTCACCTGCAGACTAGATATGACTCGAAGATACATGAGACGTCAGAAACCATTTATGCAAGTGGCCTGTTACCCCACTCTAAGAAGAAAATGGCAGAAATTGCAAAAGGAGGCAAGCCCGCCACAGAAGCCATCTGATGAAACATTTCTCTTTGGTACAGAACTCTGGGGGCCTGCATGCCATGTGCATGACAGCAGTGCATATGGTGCATACAAGCTGAGGAAGACACATTAGTCACAGACAGTGGACATTTCCCCCCCCTCACACACAGAGACAAAAAGACTTGCTGTACCCTCACTGCCCTTCTTTGGTAAGATAATTATTGTTCCTTACGTTCTCTTTTTTAAATTTCATGTGAAATTAAATTTCATTTAATTTTCATATTCAATATGCTTAGGTAGCATACATACTGTAACATACATTTTACTTCCACACATTCTAGAGACTATTCTATGACTAAGTAGCAAAATTGTTACAAAAGTTTAAATTTAATATCCCGGTCTGCTTGCACAATAATGTAATGGGTGTTTAGAGAACAAGAGTAATTATTAGGCTACATAAGGGAAATTGACCATTTAGAATGACTCATTTATTAATTTATGTTAAACTACAGATGGGAGAATTGGGTTTTGTGATCACCACAATAGATGGAGCTACAATGAATGGTCAATAACTGTGACCAATCAAAATATTTTGCTCTCAATAACAAATCATGATACTTGGTTCAAATATATGAGCTCCAGTTAGTGTATGCTTGCGCTGCAATTTTAATTTCCATGGACCTTCAAATTCAGGAGACATACCTGAGCAGAGTGCTTGCATACTCTGCTTTAATTGAATTAAGTGTAGTCTGGAAGCAGGCAAGGCTTATGTCCAGAACCAAAAATAAAAAAGGGTTCTCCTACTGCTTTTCCTCATAAAAAGCTCAATATCTGTTCTTTTTTCCAGTTGTGAAGGCTGGTATCATGAGATGCAGACTGTTAAAGCATTAGAATATATTGCACAGTGCATCCACAGAACAATTGGAACATTTGGTAGTGCACTGTTATTGATAATAATGAAACAATTATTTAAATGGTCAAACGGTCAAGGGAATGCAGAAGTAGCACTGCTGGTGTTTTGGAAAGGATCCAGTTGAATTACTTGTTTTATTTTATTTTGTACAAGTTATTTCTCTTTTTATCAAAGCAGCTATGACTCCAGAATCTCATATGGGCATGCCCTACGCTGTATCTACAGCAATTCATAACACTTCAGATTAGAGTGTTTGGCCATTCTTCCCATCCTTTATCTATATAGTATACACACAGTAAGGGAAGGGGAATTATTGTACCTTTGGTTTTGAAATTCTTAAACTGATTTTGCATAACATTTCTGCTGAAGAAGGGCTTTGATTATGGTAGGAAATTTAAGCATGTATGACATGAATAAAAATAACAATCACAAGCTTTATGTTTGTGAATGTGTACGCCATTGCCTGTCAACATAGTTCACATATTGTACACATTTTTGTGGGGATAGTATTACAAATAGTGGACGGATCAATAATTTCTGTGAAGTATAATGCTTAACTGGTATGCATGAATACTAACACTGTGTTGCAATTGCAACTGTGCATCATGGTTCATCATCCGCATTATAGAATCTTTGGTCCAGGGCAAGACATAACACAAAACCCTATAAATTCAGACTCAGGTTGTACTGTCAGCCATCTGTCATTCATGCGATTAAATCTTTATGTGGTTTCTCAGAGAGATCCCACCTGAAATGAGCTCCCACTGCTGACTGTCCTGTGCTGTACATTTCAAGCACCGGACACCACTATTTATCTATTTTGTATCCATATATTTAATAAGAAAAAAGTGGCCATGACAGTTTTGTTCAACAGTGAGGAGCACAACATGATAACAAATTATTTATATGCCACATGCAGAGGTGGGTAGTAATGTGCTATTTTTACTTTTTAAATAAATGATTTGTTGTTTTAACCATTTCCACTTTGCCTATTTCCACCTATTTTGTACTAGCCCTATAAAAGTGTTAATATCTCAAAAAACTATTTACTGACAGAGGAAATTCAAGGACCAACCCAGAACTACTGTATATTTGTACATGTCAACTAAACCAAAATTTGGTAATGATATCGACAAGCATTCAAATTCCACATGAATGATATGAATAGCTTCATAACCAGGTGGGATATTTGGTTCCATAAATATGTCTGTATTGAACAATTTGCTAAACAAAAATATTTCTACCAAACTGTAAATTTGTTGGCCATAGGTGCAAGAAAAAAGTTAAGAAAAAAGTTTATTCATGCAACTTCTGTATATTTTTATAATGATTGGTCTTATATTTTTGATGTAGAGAAATGGTATTAAGGATTGTTAGAATATTCCTTTTATTGTCTGAGTCTGTGGGGAGGTGAGGGTTGTAAACCTTGAGCGTGGAGTGGGGGAGGCTGGAGTTTTATTTCCCTGCTTTGCAAATTAGAGGCTGATAAGCATCCAAACTGCTGTTCTCACTAGTGGAGAATCATTTTAACAATCTGACATTGCCATTTTTATTAAACGCAACAATCATTTGGGATGTCAACAAATCAACCACAAGGGGGCAAAGTTGGGGTTACAGTGGGATACTTCTTACTCTTCCTCGAGTATATTTGAAAAATGTAAACTTTTACTGCATTATACTTGGCTACATTTCTCGTACAGTTCCGCCATGCCTCTCTAATAGAGACACACGCAAAATTAGCAATCACTTGTATCATTCTTGTTCTCGTCATCTCAATGTCTTTGCACATCTCTATTCCTTTGTGAAACCAAAAATCCTGACTTACTCAAGTAGTTATTTGGATGATACTTTAACTTTCCCATTATTTGACCACTCTGCCCATCTCCGGCCACATGATCACATTTGCATATGAAAATAGATATTATTCGTTTATACACTTAGAAAACAGTGTAAAAAAATTACTCACTTTTTGCCATTATTTATTTTTATCATGATCCACAATAGAAAACATTCTTGTTGAATTAACTCTTGGATACTTTGTATGAATCCTACCAAAATTACATGTATTCTAACAGATTTTTATCTATTCTACCCCGATAAAATACAATCAGGGACAAATACACATATTTTTCTGTTGTTTGTGGGAAATTCAACATCTTCTGTTCTACATGGCCAGTGCTGGTCACAAGGAATTAAATCTGGTTAAACCCCTTCAATTTAATAGTGAAAGGCCCAGAAGGCCCACAAGTACCCCACCCCTGGCTCATCCACCACCCAAAGAGAAGGACAGGAGACTGAAGGACCCTGAATAGTCCTGTCCGAGGTATTGCCAAAAAGAAAAAAATAATGATCCATGTCATCATTTTCAAACAGAAATGGGTAGTCTGTAATAATTATAATGGCAATTGAATTATTTTAATAGTACATAATCATTTTATATTAAAACAAGTTACCACATTAAAATTCTGTAATGTAACATTAATCACATGAAGAATATGAAAACATGTGCAGTGAAATTGTACGAATAGGGATTGGAAGCTTTGTCACAGACCTGCTGCAACATTATCTAAGATTATTCGGTTTTGTGAGTACAGATGCTGCAGTCCATCAAAAAATAGCAAGTCGCTTCCAACACAGCTGCCTAACACAGCAAGACAAGAGCGTCTTGTGGGGTGGCACATGAGGTGGTCGGACCCTACTGTAGCACCTGCCAGTGGTGTGGAATTAAATCATGCACACTCTGTCACAGTCAGAATGCAACAGGGGCATTATATTGGCTTACAGCTCCCAGGTAAAACAGCAAAAATAACACAGCAGACACTGTAACACTATCTCTAGCCACGGGACTCATCAGAGTCATTCAAGCTGATTGAACTGCTTCAAGTCTGTCATGAGTCTGTGAGTCAGGATCACGATTCTGCCAAGGTTCTCTGCAGTATGAACAATGCAGTATTTCCAAAGCTTGCTTGGACTGCAGCATTTATAAAAATAAAGTTATATATTTTTATTTAAAAATCTGATTGGTGCGATATTGCAGCTTCTCCAGATTTTATAAACCTGTCGTATCACCAAGGTTGCATCATGTATACAATATAGTCAACAGTAAAGCTTTGTAAGTAACCAAATGTAGGTTAAATTTACAGTACCCATTTATCTTTTAGTTCCATAAATAAAAAAGTAATGCGTAGAATAAGGACATCAACAACTAAAATTCAGACATACCTGTATGTACTAGCAGGGAAATGGCATGTAACATTTCATGAGCAAATCGAGATGTATGGAATATGACATAGGTTATACACCATCCCTGAATGAAATATCCAACATAGCTATAGACTGTATTTCTTTGCGAACAATCGGGGAAACCTTGACCACCAAAATATTTGACAGTTTTTTTGGCGTGAGTAATAAGGTACTAAGTAAATACGTGGCAGTTTTTGGGGGAAGGAGGATGGACACTCTTGCCTTTCATGGGGAAGGGATTTTAGGGGTGAGTTGATTAGCCTCACTCCTGCACATCAGGTGGCCATCTCCTCTCTATTGTGTTTAACCTTGTGTCTGGCGATTTAATAAACATTGCCTTCATGGTGGGGTCTTATGGAAATAATTCAGTTTATGAGGTTGGCAAGAGGTGGGGGGGGGGGGGGGGGGGTTTGCTGTACTAACCACTTACCCCTGCCCTCTATCCAGCCCAACATCCAGTGTCGTAACATTACATGTGCTTCTTTTTCAAATTGCAGATTGAGGACAGAAATATACCCCCCACCCCCTCCCTGGCTGATTAATGGCATTGCCTAGCAGCCACAGAGCCACTCGGTAACACTGCTGCGGGGGCAGATGTGGAACTTCCAGACACATATTAAACATTTCACATCATCTGCCCCCGTCTGAGGGCTTCGGATGTGACACAGCTATGTCCTTGAAAAGATGTCTTCACAGTGCCAACAATATTTCCAGCCCATTAAATAACTGTGCATGTAGGAGAATTCAAAATGAAGAAACGGATGCAAATGATGTAAGAAAATTAAGAGGGGGGGGGGGGGGGGGGGAGTATTTTTCATGTACTTGGAATCATATAAGCTGAGAGTTTTTTGTTAAATAAACAGAAAGGTCATGTCAACAAATGTTTTTCATTTTTGGACAAAATCCAAAGTTCATAGAAAATTATGATAAACAAATTATCATTTGCATAATACAAAATGTACATGTTTTATGTGTACAGTGTAATTACAGGATATAAACTGAATGTTTATAATATTTAGGATGTCGTGGTAAATGTGTTTTCTCTGCCTCCTTCAAAGGGGTAGCGTCCCCTCTCTCTCTTTGATCTTCTGGCCGAGCACAATCTTACTTCCTGGCTTTTAAAAGCCTTTCCGCATCCAGAAATATGATTGCAGCCTCTTAAATCTTTACCTTTTGGATCATTTGTCCCCTTAAGTGCATTTATTATTCCATGCACTGTGAAGTTGGTCCGTGGCCAGATGCCGATTTTATGAAATCCTCTCCGTGTGTCATTTCAATTTATTTCCCCTGAACGATCGCGAGAGTGAAGTCAATTTACCACAAGGAATGCTGTCATTTGTAGATGGTTATTTTACTTATCAGTGCTCCTGTTTGCTAAGCGGAGGAAAAAAGAAGGAAACTATTAATACGGTCAGCGTATTAATTTAAGCAGGTAATAAATTGCCAGCTTTCTGCAATGGAGCGCGTGCTGAATTCACGGTTTTCCCAACTCAAGGACAGGTGAGGGTGCCCTCTCTACTACCCAGGCTTGTAAGTGGAGCTGCTCTATGCATTTTAATGAGAACAGCTCCATCTACAGATCACCTGTTGACCTACAAATATCACACCCAGTTAAAAACAATATATAGCCATTTCATTTGCGAGCGCAAAGTGTTAGGTATGGGGAATTAAATGGGTTTATCATACACATGTCTAAGATGTGGAAGAGACATGTGGCATGTCGTTTTCAATGTGGTCAGCATAGGCATTTATTTTAAAGTAGATGTATTCCTATTATTATTTGTATGTGAATACACCTCAGCATTAATATAGAATTGGAAAAATTTTGCTGTCATTATACATGGATATACGACCAGTTTCAAGCTCAGTGAAAGCCCTCTCAGTTATATTCTTTTTTTAAATGTAAAATGACAAATGTTAGAAGCATTTTTTCATGCTTCTTTTCATGTCCTTGTGCATCCGGCATTCACTCATTCACTGTAGGTCTGCGATCAGGAACTATAGATCCAGCTGAGAAATATGTCAATCTGAAAGCTGCAGTGGACATTAGATTTGAACCATCACGTGTGCAAAAGCTAGTTCGAATACAGGTCAGACATTCAGAAAGGCCAGGGTTAATTTACTCAACCACACTAATTAAAATGGAAAAAAAAGAGTTTCATTAAGTATGAGTGCTATAGCTTAAGAAAACACAATCGACCGTTTGTACAGTGGCTTCAGACCCTTTCACTATTGTATTGTGTTGTAGATTTAATTATAATTGGATAAAATTACCAATTTTGCCCAACAATCTACACTCAATAACCCATAATAACGAAGTGAAAACATGTTTTCAGAAATATGTGCAAATGTATTAAGCATAAAAAAATGAAATCCTCATTTATATAAGCATCCAGTCCCTTAATCCTTTACCCCCATAGAGGGCAATTTCCACCTATTTTGGACCAGTCCTGTAAAAGTGTCAATTTCTCCAAAACTATTTACTGTACAAATTTAAATTAAAGAAGAGGCTTGTACCATTCAGAAATGAGATAAAATAACAAATCTATGTCAGAGCATATAAATACAGTATACACAAAACAGGCCTGTACAATTACAGGTTTATAGCAAGTCCAAATCCTGTAATTATGCAAGTCTGCTTATTTATTCTGCTATGCGAACACAGCAGTATTCCTTAACTGTCTGTCATCTGATTATGACACCTTGTTGGAAGGGGTAGGAAACCCTGTACAAGAAGCTTACCATGTTTTACATTAGTTTTGTACTTAAATAACCAAGCAATGCATTTACGCACCAATAAGAAGCAGTTCAAACAGCATTCGCTTAGTTATAATCTCGGCAAAGATATAATTTTCTGGAAAATGGCTGAACGGATTACCAAATAAACTTCAACTTCAACTTCATCGTAGCTTCGTAATCAGGTGGGATTTTTGGTTACATAAATATGTCTGCATCTATTAATTTGCAGATTTTCCACAAAACGGAAAATATGTTGGCTGGACGTGGAATAAAAGTGAGCTAAGAAAAAGACAATGTGTTTATTCATACAACTTCTGAATTGTATATTTTTGTTCTTATATTGGAACGTGATTTTTTTGGCATAGAGAAAAGGTATCAAGGATTGTTATCATATGTATTTTATTGTCTGTGACCAGGTAAGGGTTGTAAACCATGAGTGTGGCAAGAGTTTTATTGCCCTGCTTTGCAAATGAAAGGCTGATAAACATCTTGTCAGGTTCTGTGTTTTTCTGTATCAGTTTCTTAGTTCTTAGCGTTTTCGTTCCTTGTTACATCTCTGCCTCCCACTTTTATATACATTTCCTTCCTGTCTTTCTATCTTGCCTCTCACCTGTTTCTCATAGTCTGTGTATCAGTTTTGTATTTATACCTGTCCTTTTCAGCTTCTTGTTTGCTTCTGTTTTGCTGCACTCTGATCTTTTGTTTTTTGTTTTTTGTTTTTTCTACCTGGCTTTTTTTATATATATGAACATAACAATAATTTAAGACCTTGACAACTGAACCACAAGGGACGACATGGATAGTGTTAATCCAATACTTCGTAGAAGCTCCTTTGGCAGCAATTACAGCTTTGAGTCTTCTTGGGTAAGCTGTAACACCTGGATTTCAGCAGTTTGAACACCTGGATTTCAGCAGTTTATCCCATTTTCATGGTAGGTCTTGTCAAGCTCTCTCCACAGATGTTCTGTGGGATTTAAGTCTGGCCTTTGGCTGGGCCACTCAAAGACAGTCAGAGACTTGTCCTGAAGCCACTCCAGTGTTGTCTGGCTGTATTTTGGATTATTGTTGTGCTGAAAAGTGAACCGCTTTCAGTGTTTGATTTTTAATACATTTTTAAGAAATTCTAAAAACATGTTTTCACTTTGTCAAATAAAAAATTTAATCTACAACTCAATAAAGTGTGCAAACAGTGAAGGGGTTGGAATACTTTCTGAAGCCACTGTTTGAAATTTTGTTACATTTCTGAAATAGTTTTTGCATTCAGTGCTTTAATGAGTAAGCAGTTCGATGTAATGTTTGAGTTTCCATGTGATTTAATGTATTTAATTTTAAAGCCAATATTTGCCTGTTGAGAATTTATATACAGGCTACATAGCTTAAATCTTCTGATAATACTTAATTGTGGGGATGCTTGCCTAAAACTATTGCATGACAGTACTGCCTGTTTCACTACAAATCCCTCTCCTTTATCTATCCTAATAGTCCTTATCCACAATTTTCTTTTTTGTTTGTTGGAAAGAATTAAATGACAAATAGTTGTTTGGTCTTGAAGATGGAGCAGTGAAACGCAATGCAAGCTTTATTTGCTTCTGAACCAGTTTTGGGTACTGAACTAAGCAAAACAAAGTGACTGGAAGAAGGTTATCACCCTTTCCGGTTTATCTACCCGGAAATGTCTGATAGGAGGAGTACATCTGAAATTAACGGATTTGTGTTCTTGCATTCTAAACAGTTGACATTTCAATGCACTTATAAGTATAGCCTTTTAATAACATAAGTACACATGTATTTAATTTGAGACACAGCCTAAGATTACCACTTTAGTTCATTAGTTCCTCCCAACAGTAGATCATAGTCAACAGTGGCACGGCTGGGATGTAATATTTACTATGTGTTACTTGGAAAACTCCTTCCCCTAGCTATGTTTTTTTAATGTGATAAGGATGAGCCCATTTTTC
Organism: Conger conger; assembly: GCF_963514075.1. Lineage (NCBI taxonomy): Eukaryota > Metazoa > Chordata > Actinopteri > Anguilliformes > Congridae > Conger > Conger conger. The sequence goes on from NC_083764.1 coordinate 24,255,108, forward strand.
AACACTGCAGATTTTACACATCCAATATCCAATAGAAGTCACAATGCAGAACACTGCAGAGGGCCTGCTGAGCAAGATTAGACAGGAGTTGAGGCCACAAATGAAAGGCTCAGTCAATCTTTCCTACCTTGACCTCCTGGCCGCTGCTGTAGATTTTACTGTACAGTTTGCTATAACGCTTCAGCAACCATAACCGGCAGTTATGCCCTTCGCTGTGTCCGCCAGAATTAATTTCCTTACTTCACAGCTTACATTAAAGCAGACGTGTACCTATGCAATTTCACACGTTCGACCAATTTAAATGTTTCTTCAATGCACTCTATTACATGGTACTTATGTTATATGGAGAACTCTTAGCGCTAAATGCAATTACATGCCTGTATTTACAGTATATAACGCCTACATAGTTCTTACATATGATAATTACAGCACAGTGAATCCTAAGCACTGTGATGGCACAATTACTGTGATGTAATTGCCTTATTCATGTTTTTTATGGGGTTTTCCGTGTAGCAAGTCTGATTGAACAAAGACAACATTGATAGATGGGCAGTATACTAACTGTGGCCTAGATATATACATAAACTGACTTGAATTCCCTCATATCTCAACATATGTCTCTGTGTAAATGTTTGAAATTGCAATAGGTTACAATACCGAATCAGAAAATCATAATGTAATTAATTTCATATTGAAAATGGTCTCAGAAACATTGTGTTATTGTGGTTTAGGGACATACACCGAGAAGTGTATGCTTTTGTATGCTCTTCCTCTTTTCCCTTACTGTTGCTGTTCTCAGTTTGGTGTGCACCTGCCAATCATGATAGCTCACTGTCATCATTGGTCATGTCAGCACGTGACTTTATGGATATACCAAATGCTGGAGTTGTGAGCCATTTTGCAGTCTAGTTGATCTCACATGGACATTTTCATTGGAAATGTTCAGAGAAAAACAGACCCTCTGCTCTAGAGTGACTTGAATGCATTCACCTGGTTTATATGAGCAATAATGTAATTTGCGGACCAGTGAGTACATTACTAAATCACTATTTCAATTAACAATGGTAACCTAGAACCAAGCTACATATAAATCCTGAATTCATGCTGATGGTCCATAAAAAATTAAATTAAAATTCCAGGCATGTAATGCTGGCAGTTTTATAAAGCCTCTTGAACCTTAGGCTAAATATGATCGAGTTGTGGCAGTGCAGCAATTGTGGTCAGCTTAGCACCTGCAAAGTTTTGTAAACTTGTTCTGAAATTTACATTTAAGCAAATTCTGCACAAATGTAGGAACAGGCCAGGTTCCATGTCACAGCTAGCCCGTTTCTGTATAGTATCCAGTGCTCGAGGAGTTAAACGCAGTAAAATATCCCCGTAGACTATCTCTGCACCTCATTCATCAAACTAAGTCTTTGGTTTAACTTTGCAGATTTCCTTTTAATCACCCAATTAAAGCCCACTAAGGCTTGCAATAAGAGAAAGAGAGGAGAAAGGGGGACAGCTGTCGGTAGTTACTAACGACAGAGGGTTCCCGCAACCACGGTCATCCGTGAGGAATCCATGACTTCATCTCGTCGCTGTACGCCTGCCGAATTGGCCCGTCGGCGGTTGGTTGTTTGTGGCAGGTGTTCTTATCTGTCGAAGGCTGAATACGCTGGGCCGAATAGGGAGATGACACCTGGCAGGGGGATTGCGGTATTCTATCAATGAATATTACTTGTTTTTTTTTTGGGTGAATTTTTATTGTTAATTTTCAATTATCCCAAATTGCGAGTCTGAGACTCCCCTCCCCAGAACACAATCTTTCGACGATCCATATCCCCAGGAGAAAGAAAAAACAACCACACCAATATATTAAAATGTTTAAAAAGAAGAAACAATGAAATAAAACTGAAAGACAGTGTGAATTCCATTCTTGGACTGCCTATGAATAAATTGAAAGTTGACATATTTTAACAAAATTCTGACAAAAGAAGAAAAAGGAAAGGGAGAATGAATGGATTCATTTTCCTTATATATATTTTTTCAACCCTCTAGAGCTTGCAATAATGTGATTGAGATGATATTGAGGAGAAGATGCATCAACATCAACATAAATCCTAGTAGTGTGTACTTATAATTAAAGTTAAAACTGTAAAACTGGCTGGGGTTTCTTTTGGAATGATATTCTAAACCTGCGTAATGTACACTCGGAACGCATCAATCTTAAATACACGCAGTAAGTATCCAGTGATGCATTTTGAGAGATTTGTTTGGGTGGAATGGTATTGCTCTATACCTGGAAAACAGACCTTTTAATTAAAGTTATAAGCTGGCAGCGGGGGAGCAATATTCACACTGCCCTGGCACCTCAGTAATGGTTTGTACACCATTACGGCAGGATGTGAGTGCTGTAATTTATGAGTTTGTGAGACAGACACACTGTGGAGAAGCAGGAGCTTTGATACTTTGACCTATCCTTTCTCGTCACCATGAGTTTTAAAGGACATGCATGCAGATAAATGATAGCGAAGGGGACTAAGTCCCGCCTTGTGTGTCTTACAGAAATTAGACTCCCTACTAAACAACACATGCTATTATAGAAACACTCTCAGAAATAAAGGTGCCGTGGAGGTACATTTTTGTTCTTTAAAGACAAGCTGAATTTACCTTTTCAATTTAGTCAATTCTTCATAGCCATACAAACATGTCTTAAAATTGTTATACGTGTGTATTTCACACCAAAGTTTTTTTTCCCATCCACTTCCTGGAAAAGAAGATTTTACGAGATTGGGCTCCAGTGGGCGTGTATGTCGATCAAATGTCAACTTGTGGATACGTAATATCACGGAAGCTAGTGCTGCTCTAACTCAGCTTATCTTTAAGGAACAAATTCCTTAAATGTACTGTACCCTTAAAGTATAATAATGTTCTATTTCAGTACTAATATGTGCATTTTACAAGCAAAAAAGGTTCAAATGAATTACGGATTGCTGGCTAGGGGTACCTATACAGTGCCACCCAAGTAGCAAGAATGTTTTCTTCTTTTTTGAGGGTGAGATAGATCGACAGACGGACAATTACATATGCAAGCAACCAAGGGGCTGATAGTGTGTCCAACCTGCAATAATGTTCCTAGTCAGTTTTCATCTGCAATGAAGGATATTTTAGAGAATTATGCTTATTTTATTGCTGGCATTTACAGCTGTGTAGTTTAAAAGAAAAGAGAGAAAAAAACCCAAGTAGCTCCAAAGCAGCTTGCTTGTACAGCAACATTATGAGGCGACATGGCTCAGGCAGTAAGAGCAGTCGTCTGGCAGTCGGAGGGTTGCCGGTTCGATCCCCCGCCCAGGCTGTGTTAAAGTGTCCCTGAGCAAGACACCTAACCCCCAAATGCTCCTGATGAGCTGGTCGGTGTCTTGCATGGCAGCCAATCGCTGTCGGTGTTTGAGTGTGTGTATGAATGGATGAATGGATGAATGAGAAGCATCAATTCTACAGCGCTTTGGATAAAGGTGCTATATAAATGGCAACCATTTACCATGCTTTGCATAGGCTGCACATACACTCTGTGAGCACCTTATTAGGTATATATTAGACTTGTTTTTTTACTTATCGGTCTACTGCAGCTGTAGTCTATCCACTTAAGAAGTTTGACGTGTGTTCAGAGATGCTCTTCAGCATACCACTGCTGTAATTTATGGTTATTTGCATGACTGTCACCTTCCTGTCAGCTTCGACCAGTCTGGCCATTCTAACAAGGTGTTTCTGCCCGCAGAACTGCTGTTCACTAGATGTTTTTTTGTTTTTTTAACTATTCTCTACAAAATCTAGAGACTGTTGTTCACAAAAATCCCAGGAGATCAGTAGTTTCTCAAACCACCCTCTCTGGCACCAACAATCATTCCACAGTCAAAGTCACTTAGGTCACATTTTTTCCCTATCTTGATGATTAAATAAAGCTCCTGATCTGCATGCACTGCATTGCACTGCTGCCACACAATTGGCTGATTAGATAATCAAATAAATAAGTAGGTGTACAAATGTTCTGAATAAAGTCCTCAGTGAGTTCATGAACACATTACATTTATTGCCTTTATTCAATATTATTGACATAAAATTGTTTGTATTGCACCGCTTCTTCTTCCCCTAATGCAGTAGTTTCTGAGCAGATGTTGTGACAATTCACAATTGCAGAAATTGTCAAAGATTGTCATCAATGAATGTGTCCTTGCATGCACATCTCCCTACTGCAGCAATGTTGTTATACACTGAAAGGCGTTTACACCTGGGACTATCACAACTGAATAAAATAAAATAAAAAAATAATAAAATAAATACAGTCATGCATTTACACTTCTGGTGTGATCTTGTATAACTACAGTTTTGAACTTTTGGACAGAAAGAGACGATTGGTTAAATTGTACAATGTATTTATCCTTCTACTACTACTCTTATACTATGCTTTGGCAATACTTACCTTATTTCATGCCATTGAAGCATGTTGAATTGAACTGAAATGAGAGAGAGGGAGAGAGATGGGTGTGTGTGGGGTGGGGGTGGGGGGGGGGGAGCTGGTTGGGCTGATGAAGAACAGTAATGCATACAGTATTTTTATATGCGTATTGTATGGGTTTGTGATACAGCTAGGTTGGGGGTGGGGGGTTCTTAGCATAGCCACTAATGGGACAAAGCCGTGCAGACCTGTATGATTTATGGCAGCACACCAGCAAGGGTGGAATAATTTGAATGGCAACAAAGCAGCTACTTATCCATAGTTTCAGGTGATGAATTAGCTCTTGTGTAAAATAGTTGAGGCCCCATTTTTCATTTTGATTACTAAATATGATATCTTCTACACTACCTTTATCGGGAGGTTTCTGTGTAGTAAGGGGTATGCGCTTGACTGGGGCTCTTCTCTGGTCCTTCAATTAACCCATCCCTGCCCAACGGGCCGACACGCTCTAGATATTCTGCGGCGACGTTTCCGCAACGTGTTTTTCTATTACGTTTCATGTTGGATGAGGTGACGGCCCCCTTAACTGTCATGCCATTGATAATGAGAGGAATGTAAGTATATTTAACTAGTGTTGTTCTGTTGGGCTGGCTGAGATTTAATGAAGACGTGCGGTAAGATAAAAACTAAGCAGGGAATAAATGCTCAGGGTACAGGATAAATATTCACTCTGTTTAGTGGTATTTTTATCAAACCTCATCTGCTGCAGTGGGAGTTTGGGGAAACCTTTTCCTTGACCTTGAAGGGGAATGACTTATCACGCCTGCCACCAATAGGCACCTCGCTGCACCCAAGCAGTCATGGTAGCTGCTCCCACACAGTAAACTGTGTCATAACCACACTGCACCGTGCTTGGCTGGCCATTGTAATAAGTCTAGCTTTTCGGTCGCCACTACTTAGCACCCAAAATAGACGTGTCCCTCACTTACTGGCTTGTGTCAATGAGCAAAGGCTGTAGACAGAACTTTGTTTTACTAGTTGATGTTGGTGAAAGTATTCCTGAAAAGCTAATATGTTCAGCTATTATTTCATAAGCAGCTTGAGTGATGAGTGTTTGCTGGAGGTACATTTTTGTTCCTTGAGGATCCCTGAAAGTACAGTAATGTTCTCTTTGGGTACAAATTAATTATATATTGCTGCCTAGGGGTACAATTGCGTGTACCTATACGGTACTACCCCAGGGACAAGAATTTGTACCTTTTTAGGCACTTTTCGTCCCTATATTTCTGAGAATGTACTTTTAACCTCCTAAGACCTGGCTTACACATGCATGGACTCCACATTTTGGGCTGTACAACCATAATACTTCATTCTTAAGACCGAGAGTCCACATATGTGGACATCATTTTTCTCAAAAACTACATCATGTCAAAAGATGATCAGGTCCCAATAAGCCCAAATAGCAAAGAGAAATTAAAAATGCATACCAAAAAAGAGTGCGGGTCTTAGGAGGTTAAATACGACCCTTTATACATGCCCATTATACTTGCTTTTTTAATAATAATGTGATTCATGCACAACCTGTGCAAAGCTGAAGGTGTTCCAAGATCCTTCACTCGTGGTTCACCCTGTGCTGACCTACCAGGCCACAACACAGGCCAAAGCTGAGACCCTCCTCTCAGGATACCAAATGAGCCATGGCTGCAACTAAGTACCCTCTGTTCCACATTCCCATCTGCTGTCTCCTTCACAAGGAAATCCTCTGTTTCTTTTTGCCAAGGCTCACTTGCCAATATAAAATGGGAGGAAGCGGGGGTTTGTCTGACTGTTCAGCTTTAATTACATACTTTCAACATAGATGCCATCAAGTCTGTATGACAGCCCTCTATGTGGAACATCCCAACTTTTATACGAAATAAAATAAATAAACAAAGAAGGGAAAGTGATCAATTATGGAGCAATATTGGGTCAACACCATTTTTGATGTACTGATGTTTGTAATTAACCAGTAAAAAGCTACAAATGCAGCTGTGATTGGCTGGACCTACTATCAGTTTTAAACAGCTGAATCAGAAATGTGAAGTGCTTCTGATATGACTATGTATACAATATAATACACTCAAGATGACCCCTTCCCCAGCTCAAGTTCAAACGAAAACCTTCTTAATATAGACCTCACCACCATCCAAATTCCATGACCCTGGATTTCGGAAGCTTGCCCTGTAACATCCCACTGTTGATCCAGATTTTTAATCTCCATGCTGTTGGCTGGGGGATCAGCAGTCAATTCTGCCCTTCGCCGGAGAGGCTGTGAGAACTAACAGCTAAAAACGTTAAATGTGGGCATTGGTTCACGCCACTGTTGTGTCTGCATATGTGTGTGCATGTATGTGTGTGTGTGTGTGTGTGTGTGTGCGTGTGCCTGCATGTGTGTGAGCTAAGAACAGATAAGTGTGTGCTAAATATGTGCATTGGTTTACTTCACTGTTGTGCCTGTGTGTGTGCATGTACGTTTTTTTGGGTGTGTGTGGATGGATGAGTGTGCGTGTCTGTGTCCTTGTATGTGTGTGCATGCGTGTGTGTGTGTGTGTGCCTGCAATGTGTGTGTGAGCTAGGAACAGCTAAGAACGCTAAATGCGTGCATTGGTTTACCACACTGTTGTGCTTTTCTGTGTGTGTGTGTGTGTGGGTGGGTGAGTGTGCATGTGTGTGTCCGCGTATGTGTTTGTGTGCGTGTGTGTGTGTGTGTGTGTGTGTGTGGGCGGGCATGTGTGTGTGTCTGTGTATGTGTTTGTGTGCGTGTGTTTTCATTGTCTTTGGCTCATTGGTGTTTTGTGGGGTAAGTATTGGCAAGAAGCCGTACTCAGCTGGGACCAGCTGGGAGGGTCTCAGCCCTGTAGACCATGAGGAGCTCGCAAACATTCAAGATGTGTTATTACCCACAAAATTAATTTTGTTATAGCTTTCACCTTCCAGACACTGGAACGTGGGGCCCCACACACTGAGGGGAGCTTGCCCCAGAGCGGGGGGAGGGAAGGGGAAGCTCAGACTCCTGTCCTCTCTCTCTGCCATAAACTTGTGGTAGCATAACAGAGAGAGGACACACTGTACCCCACACCCTCCACATTAATTACATTGACAACATGTAAGATCTGACTAATTACTGCCACAGTTTTTAGAGCCACACTCATTAGATATGAAAATTATGCCGGTAGACCAGATTATTTCTGCAATCAATCAAAAACGGACAAAAGGGAAAGATTTCAGAGAATTTTTACTTTTATTTTATTTTTCTTATTTGTGTTTATTAGTATACTGCATTTATCTGTTTACTGTAATTTGTTCATTTGTCTGATAAACGCTTATGCAGAAAGGCTTTCAAGGCTACTGGGATAAGATAAACGTGATTCGTAAGAGCATGTCTACCCTAGTGCAACAACAGAACATGCAGAAAGAAAAACAATATATTTGTTATAAATGTACAACAGCATTTGTACAAAATGTCAAAATATACACATTTTTCACTTCACATTTGCTTTATTTTTTAAATATGTTGCTCTTATTTTGTGGCTATAAGTGTACAAATTATTCTTTATAAGGTTATTACTCTTATAAACACTCCAAGGGTATTGCTAAAAAACGGGGGTGGGGGGGTATTTTGATTTCCAAGCATCTGTTCCAGCTGTTCCCTCATATTCCATAATTCTTGTTCACAAATTAGGCATATTCTCTGGTTTTCATAAACAGTTAGATTACATTACATTACATCATTACATTACATTGTATTTTGCTGACGCTTTTGTCCAATGCGACGTACAAAAAAGTGCATATCAAGGTCATGGAACAAACAGAACAGGTCGGATAAGGTACAATTTACATATCGGCTGTAAAGCCATGAACATACTCGAAGTCCAGTACATAAGTTAGGTAGATCAATTCTGTAAGTACTAAGGTCAGGAAACACTGTACCAAGACAAATACAGACCTAAATACAGTCCCAGATAAAAGTACAGAATACAAGGGGCTAAAAATATTAAGTTCCCAGGTTCACACTAATAGTGGATAAATTGAATAAACACATTTGAATGCAATAACCCCAGTTTAATTGTATTTGCCTGTTTATTTGATAAGGATTCTGGATTCAATCAAAAATCATTCTTAACATTTACTTACAAACAAATACAATTGCATAAGAATTTCTTACATTTATATATTGGTGATAAATGAACTTGCCAGAAGAAAAGTTACTTGAGTGAGTTGTGATTCTGAGGACAAATCTTGACTACATTTAAACCAGTGAGGCTACAAACAGGTACGAATAAGCATTGGTAGATTCTGAGATGTAAATAATAGCAAGATAAATGAATAATAGCACTTGTGGTTGATAAAAAGGGACAATCAAGGACATTCTCCTGCTTAATCCGTTCGTTTTTCTGAACCGGAAATCTAGACAAGTTGAAGTGCAGAGCTACGAAACACTTCATCAATACAGTCCCGGTAGTTCTTATAGGAGCACCATGCTTTATAAATGTTCCATGCATTATTCATAACCGTGTAGATCTAAACAAGATCTGAATATTCTTGTAAATATAAGCACTCCCTATTTAAATATATTCCATAATATTACCTCGCCCTCTGCGACCAGCAGTCTAACACAGTGTGCGGACATTAACCTTCAGACTTCATGCCAAATAGAAAATGCTTTATCACACTCTTTTCTGTTTTGCACTGATTAATTCTGTGCCAGGGCAAACAATTACTTTTCAGCTTTATCAGTAAATAAACAATCACCCTTGTTTGCAAGAATCATTTATTAGGAGTGGAACAAATACACGTATACTTGAATTTTAAATGGCTTGTTGCCACTGTGCTGTTCTCCTGGACTGCTTTTTTTAATTTATTTTTTATTATGGTCAGCTGATCCCAACAATGTCTCCAATCACTGTCTATTTCAGTTTGAAAAAACCATCTACTCAACTTCGGTATCGTTTTCTCCATTTCACTCTCTCTCAAACTATCTTCTTGACCGCTTCCAGTCTGGCTTCCCATCACGTTACATTACATTACAGTTATTTAGCAGACACTCTTATCCAGAACAGCGTACATATTTTTACATTGTATCTATACTGATATAAGTGCCTTGCTCAAAGTTTCAACAGCAGTGCCTAACCTTTTAATATTTCCTCCCAGTCTAATCACCTGAAAGACTCCTCCCTCTGTCTGAATGCTACCGCTAAGCTCACTCATAGCACTTTTACTGCCAGAGCTCAAGTCATAACCATAATAAGATTACCAACTTTCTTCCCAGATTAAGGCAGTTAGTCAAGGTTAAAAAAGTCAAATAGTCTGCTTCTATATGATAGAGTATGGACAAAAACAACGAGTAAAACAAGGCACTTGTGACCTCTAGTGGACATCGGTTGTAGTGCCAGTTAATGTGTTTGTTTTGAGGGAATGACTGTTTCACAATGCAAGACAGGATTTGTGAGGTTGCCACCATTATTTTTGTGCATATGCATACGAGTGAGATTGTATCACAAAGATAGCAATATTAAATTACAATTCTTTTGAAAAATATATATGATCAACAGTAATGAATTTGTATGATTTCACTGCACAGAATGGTGTCACAGTCAAAATTTGTCACCACAACCTACATCCATAAAATGATCCCATATGTGGATGATTCCAACCACCATTTAACATCAAATTTCACTGTGCTGGTGTTGACACTTTGTGGCTTGAAAACTTACTTGGCAAAGAAAGGACTTTTTTTTTTATCAGTCTTTTTCAGCCAACATTTTACCCTGTGCTTGTAAGGCTCATTTATATTGTTAATGGCTTGTTGACAGACTGGATAAGGTGAACATTGATTCTATGTCAGACATAGCACATATAGCTGTTTAGTTTTCTCAGGACAGGATGAGATAGATCAGATAAGATACAAACATTACTGGTAATGTCTGCTTCCTATTAAATTATGGAAAGTCCTATTTCAGGCAAGTAAGATAGAACTGTGTCTGGTGATTTTAACAAGAAAACAGCGTGGCATCAAAGTTGGAGAGTATGCGAGTGTGCATATTTTTGTTTATACAAACCGTTCCATATTATCATGACCCTTGTATTATCCATATTTTGTTTAAATTGATGATATACAGCGGAGTGCAAAGATTTTGGCACCCCTGGTTTAAATTCTAGGCATCCCTGGTTACAACGAATCTGTATGTGATCTAAAGCAAACCGGAACTCTAAATGAGTTAAACATGAGATCTATCTGTTAATTTTAAAGCAAGATTGCTTTTTATTTTCATTTTTTACTGTTTATAAATTATAAAAAAAGGAAAAGGCCCCTCCTGGGTTCGAATCCCCGTCAGCCGGGGCCTCTCTGTGCGGAGTTTGCATGTTCTCCCCGTGTCTGCGTGGGTTTCCTCCGGGTACTCCGGTTTCCTCCGACAGTCCAAAGACATGCATGTTAGGCTGATTGGAGAGACTAAATTGCCCGTAGGTATGAGTGTGTGAGTGAATGGTGTGTGTGCCCTGCGATGGACTGGCGACCTGTCCAGGGTGTATTCCTGCCTTTCGCCCAATGTATGCTGGGATAGGCTCCAGCCCCCCTCCGGCCCTGTTCAGGATAAGCGGGTTCAGATAATGGATGGATGGATGGATGGAAAAGGCCCCTGTGAAAAAGTTTGGGGACCCTGGTTAAACTGGAGTTAACTCTAAGGAGTTGTCCAAGGATGTCAGAATGGTTAATTTCCACCAAGAAGGAGAAGGTTACAAAAGGTCTCTCAATGTTTGAAACTATTTCCACTGTCAGAAACATTATTAGAAAATTGAAGATAAATGGAACAGTTGAAGTCAAAGCAAGGTCTGGAAGACCAAGAAAGATTTCAGATAGAATGGCCTGAGACCTGGTGAGAAATGCTCAGAAGACACATCACTGCAAAAGAACTTCAAAAAAGTGTAGAAAACACAGGTCTAGCTGTTCACAGGAGAAAAAATGTTGAAGCCTTCGTAGAGAAGAACACCTTGCCAACTGTGAAGTATGGAGGTGGATCCATTATGCTTTGGGGTTGTGTGGCAGCTGGGGGCACAGGAAATATTGTGTGGAAGGGAGAATGGATTCCACCAAATATTAAGAAATTCTAGAGACTAATGTTCCAGATATTGAAGTTGAAGAGAGTTGGGTATTCCCGCAAGACAATGATCCAAAGCATTCCTCGAAATCATGCCTTGTTTGAATATTATTGAAAATTGGTGGGGGGATCTCAAACATGCCGTACATCCAAGCAGGCTGAAGAATATTTCTGAGGTGGAGGTGTTCTGCCAGGAAGAATGGGGAAAAATTCCCCAAAAAATAATTGAAAGACTCTTAGCTGGCTACAGGAAGCGTTTACAAGCTGTTGTAGTTGCCCGAGGAGTTACAAAGCACTAACTGACAGGGTTCCCAAACTTTTTCACAGCGCCTTTTTACTTTTTTCATTATTTTGCCTATATAGCCTTCTATACAACGGTTAACTGATTTGGATAAACAGTCAGTATTATGATGAAATTATGATTCAATTTTCATTTCCTGGGACCATGGTATTAAAATAAAGATATTTTTGGTGCGACATTGGCTCAGACGATAAGAGCAGTTGTCTGGCAGTCGGAGTGTTGTCTGGCAGTTGGAGGGTTGCCGGTGTCCCTGAGCAAGACACCTAACCCCCAAATGCTCCTGATGAGCTGGTTGGTGCCTTGCATGGCAGCCATTTGCCGTTGGTGTGTGAGTGTGTGTGTGTGTGTGTGTGTGTGTGAATGGGGGAATGAGAAGCATCAATTGTACAGCGCTTTGGAAAAAGGCGCTTTATAAATGCCAGCCATTTGCCATTTAATGACTGTAGTTTAAATTATAGCAACAGTACTGGCACTAATTTTGGATAGTCTGCATTTATAAAGAGAGTTTGCTGATTAATACAGTATTTTGCAAAAATCTTGTTTTTTGGCATACTGAATATAAAAAACATCATAAAAACATGAAACAAAAATAAATAACGAATAAATAATCATACATTTGCACTTTGCGTTAAGTAATAGTCATTCCAACATGTATTTGTTCATTCCAACATAATTGAGCTGTCTAATAATCTAATATTTGTGCAAAGTTATTTTGGCATGTATGTCTACAATCACTTTGGCACTATTCTCACAAGTTTGTGCTCAATTTTCAAAACTATCTTCATCCTAAAGCATGTATTAGGAGTAATGTTACAGTTACTTTTCATTTGGTGTGCCAGTGGTATCATATGTAATGAGTGTACTTCATTTAGAAAAGCTAATACTTTGATGTTAAGCTGTGTCATTGTGAAAAAGTGATTTGGTACAGCGAACAAATTATTTTTGGTTTATGTGTATTGCATTTAAAAACTTGCTTTAGTGAATTTAGTGTCAAATTAATTGGAAAAAAAAAAACTATCTGATTCTATTCAAATTGTATTCTAAATATTTTTTTGACCATGAGGTTTGTCACAGATGGCCATGACATAAAATAACATGAATAACATGGTTATGTTATTTTCACTCCTTACTGAATTACTTAGAAATAATGCAACACATAATAATAATAATAATAATAATTATTATTATTATTATTATTATTATTATTAGTATTATTATTATTATTATTATTAATGCAATCACAAGAGGTTTGGAATTTCACTACATCATTATATCTGCTGCAATATGTCACACAATGTTTGAGGTGATCATAAACGGTTCATGTACAATTTAAATAATAATAATGTCATCCGATGTTACAATTGTGAAGTAAGCACATATTCCCAGAAACCTTTTTCAGCCTGGCTTGATTTATGCAGGCTTTACAACATTTAGCATTTATTGGCCAGGTACTAATCATGAGTGAGGTGAAACCAGGTTTTCCATCTTGCTGTTTCATTGCTTAGCAATGTCTGACAGGAAGTCAAGCCTATGTTGAAATAAGAGTATTTAAAACATAATAAAACCACAACCCATCCAATCCAGTTTCATTTTATTAAAGAATTCTATTAGCTGGTGCCATAGCAACCAGCTAGTCTTCCTGGGGTCCACATAAAACCACATACAAAAACAATCACAAGTAGAAACCACACAATACAAAATATAAAAGCCAGATAATAAACCAACCAACATAAAAAAATTCAGTTAAGCCATGCCATTGTGCTGAATTAACGATGGACTGATTATATTTTCCCACATCCTAGTCTTCTATTGCAGTAATATAGACTTTACATGGATAAAGGGACGGGAAATAGTTCATTTGATGGCTATGAATGAATCAAGCTGCACCACTCACTGATAATATATTCAGCACATTTTCCACCTGCACCACAAGCCCTGAGCTGTGCACTCCTCATCTTTGGTCATGAAAACACCAATGTTCAATAGTCACACGTTGTGTGCCCACGCTCCTTGGTATTGACTACTCCCACTCACTGCCCCATTTATCCTGAAAAATCGAGCCACAAGTCACTCGAAACAGAGAACAAGGAACCCAGATACTAAGAGCAGACAGGTGAACAGAAGACTACATGCAGAATGAGATTGACCACAAACGCAATAATCAATTCAGATTTTTGTGTGTGAAATATACACTCAGTGACCACTTTATTTGTACGGCCTGTACACCAACACCAAATATTTCATCAGCCAATTGTGTGGCATCAATTAAATGCATAAAAGTATGCAGATGTGGTCAAGAACAAGGAACCCAGCTACTAGAGCAGACAGGTGAGCAGAATACTAAATGAGAGACACACATGCAGAGATTTTTGTGTGTAAACTATACACTCAGTGACCACTTTATTAGGTAGACCTGTACACCAGCTCGTGCAAATATTTAATCAGCCAATCATGATCTAAATGCATAAAAGCATGCAGATGTGGTCAAGAGGTACTATTTTGCTTTTCGGCAAACTAATCAGTAGGTACACTTCGGGGTAGAAAAAGGCGAGCATTGCTGGGCTGAATGGCCTCGCCATTACATTATGTTAAGTTATGTTATGTTATGTAGCTCTTTTTCAGACCAAATGTCAGAATGGGGAAGAAATGTTATCTAAGTAACTTTGACCATGAAATGATTGTTGGTGCCAGACCTGGTTTGAGTATCTCAGAGACTGCTGATCTCCTGGATTTTCACACACGGTCTCTAAAGTTTGCATAGAATGGTGCGGAAAACAAAAAACATCCAGTGAGCAGCAGTTCTGCAGGCAGAGACATGTTGTTAATGAGAGAGGTCAGAGGAGAAGAGCCAGACTGGACAAAGCTGACAGCAAGGTGACAGCAATGCGTCAAACCTGTAAGTGGATAGGCTACAGCGGCAGAATACTTAATATGTCTAAGAAATAGGTCTAATAAATGCCTTAAAAAGTACACAGAGTGTATACTATGGTTTTTTGTTTACACTTGACTTTTAATTAACATGTAACAGATCCAGTGTAATCCACTTAGCAAAATGTCATGTGGGTCCTTCACACTTGCGAGAGGATTTTCAGTAAAATGTTTGTGCCAATCATCCGAGGGATGAACAGTTTGGATTTACCAGCAACTGAGATACAGTATTGCATCTATGCAATAGGATCATCATGACTGTACAATAGCAACTATTGTAGATTGACCTCTCTTAACTCTCTAAGGCTCAGATTGATATCAGTTGTTATATTCAGCATATTTGCATATTTTATATTTGTGCCATTTAACTGTATTTTAATAATTGTATCACTTTTATGTGAGGCCTCTTTGAGTACCTTGAAAAACACTCTATAAATAAAATGTATTATTATTTTCATTATTGTTTTTATTAATTATTCTTCTTCTTATTATTATTATTATTATCATTATAACTGTCATTCAAATCCACTGGCTTAAATGTAGTTCTGGGCAATGCCCATAAATGGATGTTCATATTTTGCATAAAATTGTAGCATTTAGCTTCAACAACAGATGACAGACAATGTTGTCAATGCAAAGAATAGACTATCTGACTTCATGATTAAATTTGTTATTCTTACCTATAATGAATCGAGGTTTGTGGCTGTGGTATAATGTAATGCTTCAAAACTACATCATGATTATGCAATTCCAAATTTACATTACATTATTGGCATTTGGCAGACGCTCTTATCCAGAGCAACATACAGTTGATTAGACTAAGCAGGAGACAGTCCTCCCCTGGACCAATGCAGGGTTAAGGGCCTCGGTCAAGGGCCCAACGACTGTACAGATCTTATTGTGGCTACACCGGGATTAGAACCACTGACCTTGCGTGTCCCAGTCGTTTACCTTAACCACTACGCAACAGGCCTCCCTACAAATTTCCTTTTTTTTTTTTTTTTTTTTTTTTTTTACTGATCAAGATCTACTGGAGTATGCCCCACATACTGTTAAGTACACAAGCATGTAAGCAAGAATACAAATTCAGTGGTCACA
Organism: Conger conger; assembly: GCF_963514075.1. NCBI lineage: Eukaryota > Metazoa > Chordata > Actinopteri > Anguilliformes > Congridae > Conger > Conger conger. Next base: position 24,271,009 of record NC_083764.1, read on the forward strand.
TCTTACATTTCAAGATAAATGTGAACTTGTGTGTAGACCTGGCTGGAGATTCAAGCCAAACACATTCACTGACATCCCTGGACATGTTTGCCCTCAGAAATTTTGCCACATATTTAGGAAATGGCTACACTGATAGTGATTTTAAAAAGGCCTACACTCATAATTTAAGCATTTAATCCAAATAATCTCAACTGAAACAAGCGTGCGTGACAGTGCTCCTTTTAGGGAATGGTGTGGGTTGAAGATGATTAGGAGAGTGGCTGCAAAGGAGAGAGAGAGAATGGCCTGGCCAAAGGGGAAGAGGGCAAATGAGAAGGAAGAGGGGATGGGAAGGAAAACAAGGAAAAGTGAAACCAAAGAGCAGTGCCTTTGATGACTAAAGTGGAGAAAGAGATGAGCTTGAAGGAGATTATTAAGGAAGGGGGAGGAGGAATATGACTACCTCTCTTTATACTGGTCAGAATGTATTTTTTGTGACAAAATATTTTGTTAATTTTCTTACTAGCTCAGATTTCCAAAATCCAGGCTGACATTACACGCAGTGAAATGTGTATAAAAAGCTTATGTGGAAAAGAGTGGATTTCTGGATTTGCGTAAAGATTGGCATTGCTGGATTTTTCATCCAGCTGCCTGTTACTGTATGGATGTTTGACTGTTTATTTTAATGTGTGTTTAATGAGTATAATGCATTTTGCCTGGGATTACATTTTTTAGTTGGATGAAAACCGAACACTGGAGAAATTGGGATTGATTCACAATAAAACCTTCTGCAGGCAATGGTCTGGATGACATTTAGAAAACATCCACTCTCAACATTTTGATTTAAGATAAAAGGGCTAAAAGTAATTTCAGCATATTGCCTTCATCAATGAAACTGTTGTGCCTAGATGTGAAGTATTGTAAACCCTGTTCCAAACAGTGCGACTTAACTAATAACTAAAAAAATGACTTTGAGATTTGTGTGTGTGTGTGTGTGTGTGTGTGTGTGTGTTCTGCGGTGACAGTGGTGGGGAAGCTGTTGCTAACCAGAGACTGCGAACCGGGTAGGCCTATACAGCGCTGTGTGGACCATTGTGAGTCTTCCGAACACTGGGATGTTGTGCAGTTATTTGTCATTTTCTCTATAAATATGGGTACTATTCACGTAAATCAAAGTGTTTTAGGGTCTGAGATGGTCAAAAAGCAACCCATAATCATAAACCACGTTCCTCAGAACTGCTATTGAACGTACGTTAGCTTTTGGTGGAAGCGGCCTCTTCGTGTTCGGTTCGAAACACGGTGAGTTTAGTTACACAGGGAATCTGAAGGGAACTACCAATCAGAGCCTCTGTTCTGATTTTGAATGTCTTGTTAAGTGACGTTATGGGGTGACATGGCTCTGGCAGTAAGAGCAGTCGTCTGGCAGTCGGAGGGTTGCCGGTTCGATCCCCCACCCGGGCTGTGTCGAAGTGTCCCTGAGCAAGACCCCTAACCCCCAAATGCTCCTGACGAGCTGGTCGGCGCCTTGCATGGCAGCCAATCGCCGTTGGTGTGTGCGTGTGTGTATGAATGGGTGAATGAGAAGCATCAATTGTACAGCGCTTTGGATAAAGGCGCTATATAAATGCCAACCATTTACCATTTACCAAAAAGGTGAGCCTTTAAGGAGAAAATCAAGAAGGTAAAGAAGGAGTGTCTGAAGGTGTGTCTGAGGAAAATGACTTCCGAGGAGAAAAGGGAAGCAGAGTCAAAGGTGATTTTTAATAATGAGGTGAAAGAAACGGAACACAAGAAGAACATTAGCGCGATTCAGAGAACTTAAGGAGTCGATTGAGGAGGAACTTGAAGGAACATATTTTGTGGTGATTATGAATGTGGAGAAAGAAGAGGAAGGCCCTCAGGAGATGATGAAGGGGGAGGCGAATGGAGTGCATAATGGAATAATTAAGAATAAGGAGCAAAACAAGACTTCAGATAAAGGGTGAGAAAGAGGTAGAGCTTAAAGACAGGCTGAAACGGAAGTGAGAGCAGCACTAGCTTCCATGATATGCGTTAAACTGATCTTTCGGGGAATTTTTGAAAAACAGGGAGTCTTTCTGACTGATGTCAAACGAGGAGGGAGACGTTAAATGAGGATACTTTTGATTACTATTGATTACTTTGACTTTGGGTATGACCATGTTTTTGTTTGAGTTTTGACTCTCGACTAACCCTTTTAATTGGTTTACTGATTGGATTTATTGTATGACCATTGCCTCATCTTATTAGACTCCGACTCTCACCTAGCCCGTTTGATTTGTTTGCTGATAGGATTTTGACCATTGCCTCATTCTTTTTGACCCTGATTCTTGCCTATACTCTGTTTGCCCACCCTGTCTTTGACTTTGATATGCCCCCCTGCTTGCTCTATAGGAAAAAATTGTTACTCTAGGATAAATTTGTTATTTATGGTATTACCAACTGGATAGCAAATTTCGATCAGGATACCATTTGTTATTTTGCTTTATTATTTTTCCTTTATTATTTTTAAAGGCAATCCTGGCAGGAGACCTGATCTCCGTTCAAGGTTAGCTACATACCGCTTCGAGCCCAGTAAACCTTTGAAGACTATCCATCCATCCATTATCTGAACCCGCTTATCCTGAACAGGGTCGCAGGGGGCTGGAGCCTATCCCAGCATACATTGGGCGAAAGGCAGGAATACACCCTGGACAGGTCGCCAGCCCATCCTTTGAAGACTAACCAAGCTTTATTTAGATTTGTTAGGCAGACAGGACTGGAGTTACTCGTTGGCCTGCATGTGTCCATTCCGGCTCCCTATTCCACACTGCACTTCCCTGTCCTTACCCTGTTATAGCCTGACTATAGACCACATTATATCCATATTATTCATATGGTTATAAAGAACTGGCTAAATTGAGGGAAAAGTTATTTTTGATTTCAGCTTGTCTTTCAAGCAACTCTAAAGCAGCTGGAAATAGTTGAAAGAACCATAAATTATCACAGGGATGTATCCACTACACAGCCACAAAATATATTTTCAAAGTAATGCAAATAACAATAATACCACCCACAAGTAAATTGGGAGGGAGACTGGTAGAAGAATAAGGTTGGTAGAGGGATTAAGAGTTGAAAAATAGCAAAAAGCAAACTCCACAAAGAACCCAGGAGGTTGTTGTTGTGAGGCAACAGTGATAGGCCACCAAATAGCCTGCCCTACAAATCTCTTTAAAGAAAATATGTATAATACAAATCTCATGAAACTATGGGAGGAGATATGCAATGAGACTGAAAGATTTATTGGCCATTTGGTCAGGGAATTCTTGATGTCATAAATGATTTGGACCCAATAGTTCAGAGTCTGGTAATGAATTGAACTCCACCCATTTAATCCCCTGGAATAGATGGGAATGTTTAAACTGTTATAAATCGATATTGTAATGCATTTCATCGCTCTATTTTTGTATAATTTGTTTCAGGTTCCTTCTTCCCTTTCTCCAAATTTGGCTGCCAATTGTACCCTGTTTATTTCAATCGCCCAATGTCAATTGAGAAAACACCGCTACAACCAAGGTGGCTGGGAGGAGATCATATGTCTTGTTCAAGCCGCATCGTCTCGAGCCCAGGTCCATACCTCCCCCTATTGCTGTGGTTATCTAAAAACTACCTGGATCATTGTACTGTATGAGCATAACCAGGTTTGTTCATACACATGCACATGCACAGGCGCACACATGTTCATATGCAATGGTTCTATTTAATCGTCATCATCATCGTCATCGTCATCATCATCATCATCACCATCATCATATTTTTGTGTAAACTCTGTCAAGAATAACTGTGACTGGTTCTGGTAAATTGTACACACACATTATCCTCTGATCGGGAATATTTTGAAATAATTATCTTATTCTCTTCAGGTGCTTGCTCTATGCATTAAAGAGGCTCTACAATAGGAATAGTGGTAGCTCACGGCGTTTCTTAAACTACAATTAATTCACACCGATCGAGTCAATCTGACATTTCATACGTCTGACTTCCACTACTCCACCACAGCAGACGGCAGTAATGTACCTTCATGTAAACTTTTTAACTTCAGCTCACACCACTAAAGAAGAATTGATTGCGTCATCACGTACGACTGACGCCTCAACGTAATCACGTTCCCATGAACGCATTGATCGGCAAAAGATAGCTAGCCTTTTGCCTCACACCAGAAGAAAATGGACACGATAGGATTGAGGCAGTAACAAGAGAATGAGAATTATCATTGAAATAGATTCATATAGATTTGCTGTTATTCTTAGCTCAGTGAGTTAAATTCACGGACATTTTGTTTTACTAGCTACAAGAATAAACATTGTAACGTGAGCAAGCTTTAGCCTACTGGCTAACGTACAGGCCTACGCAGCGTTAGCATACCACCAGTATGTATCCCTCCTGGGGAAATTATGGCGGTGGCCATCACCAGCCGCCTCCCCAGTCACATTTTGGTGTAAGACCGCCGCATTTACGGGGACCGCCACCGACTGGAGGGGGATTCGGTGGGTTTGGGGTGTCTACAACCGCCCCGGCCCAGTCCAACTTTTCCAGTCTGCGGGAGCAACATCTTCAGCAAATGCAACAGTTGCAGCAGCTTCACCAAAAGCAGCTTCAATCGGTGCTGCATCACAACAATGGACCGTATAACGCTCCTCCACCGGGAACTTGGCAGGGCAGCAGCCCAGGATTTTCGAACATGGGTCCCGGCGGTTCCAGTGCTCCTTCTCCATCCAGTTTTCAAGAACATCAGCCCATGAGGGCTGCGCCGGGGGGCCCACCACAGCAACCACCTCCTCCACAGCCAGTACAGGAGGCGCAAGCCGAAGGGCAGCACCCGCCACCTGAACCGGCACCGCCGACCGTACCTCAAAACGGTTCTAGCATGGCACCATCACAAACAAGCAATCAAGAGGTAGCAATACCAAATCAACTGGACGAGTTCATGCAACCAGGCGATGAGAAACCAGACTTTTCCTCGATGTCATTGCAGGTGAGTTTATAACCAATCCAATGATAACAAAGAACATTGATTATAGGCTAAACACGGATACGGCTTATAGGCTGTTAGCATGAATGACTATTTTGTAACAACTCAACTATTGCGGTGTTTCGTACTATGAATCTATCGCACTATTATTGATAGATTCATACTACTTACGTACTATGATTCTATGAATAAGAATAGTAAGTGTGGATGAGATATTGAAGTCTCTGCCTTCAAGCTCCTATTTTTTTGACAGTACATGGTTTAGTGAACAGGTCATAATTGCTTTGACTTCATTTTTATCCTGTAGGAACAGCAACAGTACTGGTACAAACAGCACCTCCAGAATTTACAGAGGTTGAAAAATGAAAAGGCACAACAAAATAAAACTCAAGGGGACAGTCATCCACCCACTCCCAGTCTAAATCCTGTTGCCCCACCTCCTCCAGTGGAGCCCCCTAACAATGCCCCACCACCACCTCCTCCTACAGAAGAGCCTCCACCCCCACCACCACCTGATGACTCTAAGGTACACATTAGAATTATGTGGATTTACTGACTGTCTGGCTCTGGGCTGGCATATTTGGGCAACAGTACTATTCTATTCTTTTTTTTTTTTTCTTGGATTTGAGGTTAAAGTAGCCAAACAATAGGCTGACCAAAAAAAAAAACTTTGGAAAATCATTAGGAAGAAAGAGAGTTGGTAAATGATTAGGATCATTGCCTGGCTGTGTGATGAAGCATTGTTTATGTAGTTTTTGATTGATAAGATGCTTCTGTAGACTTCAGAATTCATTCAGCTGCTGCTATCAACAGGTAAATTATCAATGAAGGCAAGTGAGCCTGCACCTGTGGCAGCCATACATGCCAAGCTGTTAACACCCTCACCACCATGTTTCACAGATGAGGAGGGTGCTTTGGTTATTAGGTTTTTTTAGTTTTTTTAACTGCCACACTCTCTCTGATACAAGTCAACTCCTGTCCACAAGACCTTTTTCCAGAACTATGTGGGCTCTTTTTGGTAGGCTACTACTTATCAAACTAACTTGGCCCTCGTTTTTATGCAGCTAAGAAGTGGTTTACATCTTGCAGTGTAGCCTCTGTAGATCTGTTTGTGAAGGCTTCTGTGGAGAGTAGTTACTGACTATGCCTATCCATGCCTACCTTGTTAAGTGCATTTCTGATCTGTTAGGCAGGTGTTTGTTCTTTTCTTTTCTTTTTTTCTTCTGGATTGGATTTTACCATTTGTAACAGGATGACGCCATACGCCTCATCCTTATAGGGTCATTTCATAAAAAAGGTGGTGTGGGGGGTGACCACTAATTCAATAATTCAATGTTAAGTATTCAAGAAAGAACATGCATGGTATTTGTTGTTTTTTGGCTCTTAAAACAAAAGGGGGGCCGGGTGTCACTCGCAAGTTGAAATTGTGGTTTGTGTTGATTTTGGAGCATCATATCTGTGGCATTAAACAGGGAAAATAGTTTTCATAATACTCTTCAGAAAAGTTATGGTCATTATGCTGCTAGATTGTGTTGCTTGGCAATTTTCTTTCAATAATTGATGGCCTACTACTTCAGCATCACTTGGTGTATGACTTCCAAACTTATATATTTTGTTTAAGAACAGCCACAAGGAAAATTACGTCAAATAGATAATTTATAAAACAATTATACAATGCCAAAGATAGGTCTGGCCAGAAAATAACCAGAATGTGTTGCATATTGAAACAAGTATAGTTTGTAAGGTGAAATCATAATGAAACTTTGTTAACTTCACAAGGTAGGCTATAGTAGGCCTACTTACGTACAGCAAACTGAGTTGTTACTGCTATGTGTTTACTTGGATAATTTCAAAGAGAACCTTAATTCACCTTAATGCTTCCTACGTCAGCACCACTTGGTGTATGGTATCCAAAGTTGAAATACTAGCTAATATCTCGGTCTTAGCCACCAGCAAAATTAAGTCAATTGGATAATTTATAAATATAATTCTACAATGCCTCATTTGGCTCTTTGTAACTTTTTTAAGAACTAATATCTCTGGAACGACTAATCCAATGAGGCTAATGTTTTGTATGTTCTCTACTGAATATACAGTCACCTCAAAAATAAGAACAGCAAGGTATTTACATCTAGATGTGTTCGAACATAGCACCTTTAGTATCAGACCACCCAATATTTAGGGTAGCAAAAGTGTTTGGACAGAGAGCATATAAGTAAATTAAAGTCAATGACACTTCATATTTAGTAGCATATCCCTTGCTTGCAATAACTGCATCAAGCCTTCGACTCATTGACATCGCATGCATTCTTCTTTTCCAGGATTTTATTGCAGAGTCTTGCAGTTTGTTTCAGGGGGGTTTTCCCTTCAATGTTCTCTTCAGGAGGCAAAATTCATGCTCGATCTGGTTAAGATCTTGGCTAGTCTAAAACCTTCTACTTTTTCTCCTTAATTAAGACCTTTGTTGTGTTTGCACTGTGTTTTGTGTCATTGTCTTGCTGCATGATGAAGTTCCTCCCAGTTAGTTGGGACAGAATGTTTTGGTAGACTTCTGAATTCATCCATCATGAGTTACATCATCAATAAAGATTAGTAAGCCCACTCCAGAAGCAGCCATGCTAGCCCAAGTCATGACACTTCCTCCACCATGCTTCACAGATGAGCTTGTATATTTTGGATAATGTGCAGATCCCTTCTTTCGCCACACTTTGGCCTTTCCATCACTTTGATAGAGGGTAATCTTGTTCTCATCAGTCCAAAAAGCTTTGTTCCAGAACTTTTGTGGCTCATCTCTGTACTTTGCATATTGTAATTTTGCCTTCTCATTCTTACTACTGATGAGTGGTTTGCATCTTGTCGTATAGCCACTATATTGCTGCTCTCTCAGAATAAAGTCTCAAAATAAAAAATAACTAAAAAGGAAACCTGCAACTCACGTCACTGATTGCACGTTTGTCATTTGATCCGCAAATGCAGATATTTTATACATTCAGAAGACACAAGTTGAGATATTTGTGTGACGATATTCTACATAAAACACATTTGTGGATCGTCTCTTATGTGTGGATCATAAGAGTTAAACCTTGCAATGTAGGCCTATCAATACAAACTTTTGATCCCCTCTGTCATTCAGTTTGCTACTGAATAGCGAGGTCAGACACCTTCCCTCTTAGTCTATGAACACCTATTGTCAGAGCAGTGTTTTCAACATCTTGTGGAATCCATGCCACAAAGAATTGAGCCTGCTTTGAGAGCAATGGGAGGCCCTACCTAGTATTAATATAGTTTTCTGAATAAAGTGCTCAGTGATTGTAGGCTATATCTGATGTCATGGTCAGTATATCTGTTAATTGCACTATATTTGGGAAATATAACATGCTATTGACACTGTTACCTAAAAGTTTGCTATTTTAAGTCTGCTATTCTAGCTCTCAGTCAAAAGCAATCCGCCTTTTCTCTGTCTAGCTAATGTATACATTCAAGTTGCTTCATTCACAATTCCTTTATACCAAAAAATCTACCCAGCGCATATACTACGATATGCAAGTAAGCTTGTGTGTACTTTGCTATCTCGATAGGCTACAGCCAGGCTAGACCTAGTCCGTACTGCACTGTATTTGCACTGTAACTAGCGTTGCAGAGATATGGATGTTTTTAACTAACTTAGCATTAAAGTAAACAAATATTTGTTATACAACTAGCTGACGTTAGCTGTCCCTGGTGTAAAATCCAGCTATGACCAGCTTGAGATACCCACCTGTTTCAAAACATAGCTTAAGCTGGTCAAATCGTGTTCAGTATGGAGCTGGTCTAACTGGTCAACCAACTGTTTCTAAACCTAGCTTAAGCAGTTCAACAGGCATTGGTATTCACTTGCAAAGCTGGACAGGGATGTAACATTACAAGTGACCAGAAAACAATAATTTTGTTAGTTTTTGGCTGTGGGTTTATTGTCTTGGGAACTTGTGAGGGATAACATGAAGTTTCAGATCAGTCTGCTTTATTGTCTTCACCCACCCCCACGAGACTCAGAGAAAGTGCTAATGTCTGTAGGTATGGCCCGCTATTCATCTGAATGACTGTAGATTTCAATGCTCTTGTTAAGGTGAAACTTGTGACGTGTGTCTTGTTCAAGAAAAAGACCATACCCTGACTTCTTGTAAGAAGGGGTTAATTATTCACATTTTATTTTTTATTTTTTACTATATTAATTAAATTTGGTCTTACTCCACTTCATAAACGTGAACTAGTAATCTAGAATTGAATCATCTTGGATAACTGTGCAATTTTTTTAAACTATGGGGGCTCCATACGGAGGAATATAGGCCTATTTTAAACTCTCATAATGTAAACTATCTTGTCTTTTGCTCGCAAACGAAACAGCCTGAGCGGCCAAAATGAGAGAGAACCTGGCAGGTATTTGCAGATAACTTAAATTATTACTAATTTAAGTTATCGGAAACCGTGTCAATATAAAAATAGGATTCTGTACAGATACCATCGTCGACTGGTCTAATGATTTTACTTTCATGCCAATGGTTTCTATACAATTGAGTTATATATTTATCTAACAGTAAACTTTATGTGGTCCTTTTAAAGCAGGGAATTTTCTCTTTCAACATCCGATGGATAAGTTGGGCTACTGGTCTAAGGATTTTTATTTTTCTGCCAACATTTGTACTTGTTTTTAGAAATAGTTCAATTCCACGGTCATGGAAAATGTAGGTAACCTACCTCTGGCCAACATTACATATATAGAACACAACATATGTAACACTAAGTAGCTAAGTTTGACTCAAACAAAGAAAAAAAAAAAAAGAATTCTGGTTTTAATAATGATGAACAGTGGTTGCTGTGTACACGCAATTATAGCCTTTATTTTTCTTTCATTTTTAAACTTGCCTACTTGGTAATGTTGCGTGCAACAAGTCCCGCAATGTATTGCTTTATTTGTTTTTGTATATAGGCATAGTGGAAAGCTATGTTCAGTTTGCCGGTAGTTTGTACTTGTGTGTCAACGAAAAAACACGGCCTCTGTGCACCTTAAGAAATGCCATGCAATACGCCATAAGTGAACCAACAGCTACTGATGTAAAGCAGACGCTATAACACTATAATACTGCAGCATTCAGTGGTGTTTGTATTTTTAAACCTCTGAAATAGCCAAAGACTGCCTGACGGAAGTTAAGCAGCCAAATTTTCTTTCAATTGTCTGACCAATTAGCGCATTTTGTCACTGGTGGTGAAAGTGTATTTATTTAATTAAACTGAGCTTACCATTTCGTCTGCAGAGAAAATAATCGGTTCGCAATTTTTGGTAAATGTGCACAACTTGGTTTCGGTTAACCATTTAAACATTTAACTGTTCACACCCATGGAGCCCTCATTAACCACCCCTTTTCTTTATGAACATGAAAATGTTCACTTAATAAAAATTTAAAAAAAGGTTCACTTGAGTATATCTCTAAAGTCAAAAGTGTCACGAAGTATATCATCCTACATTACAAGGTTAGGTTGTGTGTAGGTAGTAACCACATCATACAGCCATGTCAATAGGACATGCCATTGCTTTATCATTTCTAGAAATATCAGTACCTGGTGGATATATTCTCAGAGAACCGAAAGGGTCAAATAATACAATTTCCCTTTTGGATTACACTGCATCCAATTAAACAAGCAATAAATAACTGTACAGTAATAAGACATTATAAAATAAAAACAAGTAAACATTATACTGATTTTTTTTATTTAATTTTTATAATATAGTGTAATATAATTTTTATAAATGTGTTAATATAATGACTACTAATTATAATGTTTTGCCTTAAACTGAGTGAATAAGTTACTGATGCAGGTGACAAACTGCTTACAAAAATAAGGTACTGTATTGCCTATGTTTATTTTACAACCGTTACAATGGTGAATAGAGTAGTAGAATGTATACGGTGGTATGCAAAAATTTTGACACTCCTAGTTTAAATGTCTGTTACAGTGAATCTGTGTGAGGGAAAGCAACCCTGAACAGTAAATGTTACACATGTACACATGAGACCTTTCCGCAAATTTTAAAGCAAGTTTTAATAAAACTTTCTTCTATTATTGCTTTTTATTTTCATTGTTTACTGTTTGCAAATTAGAAAGAAGGAAAAGGGCTCTGTGCTAAAGTTTGAATCCATTTCAGTCATCATAATGCCATCAGTCTTTGTTACTTTTTATAAAGATGAGTACTAAGGCCCAGGTGGGCCTTCAATGAGTCTGGTGAATATAATTCCAGGGCTGAACTTTTGTATCCAACTGCAGTGCCTGTTCTATTTGGTGTTAAAGGTACAATGGGCAACATTTTTATGTTAAAACATTTTGACAAGACCAATGGTTCTATCATTGAAAAAGGCTCACTGACATTGACTCACCCTCTGTCTGTGTAGTCCTTAAATTCAGGTTTCAAAATATACAGTTGACAGCCCAACACAATGGTAAACATTGTATAACTACAATAATTCAAGCTCATTGGTTGACAATTGGTTATAATTCCCACAGCCAATGGCGTTTCAACGTCAGCGTGTTTACAGAGTAGGGGGATGGATTAACAGTGTAGTGGTTTGTAAGTGTTTGTTGCTGCTATTCGTCTCTTGACCGTTAAGTCCTAAATTACCTATTGTGCCTTTAACAACCTCTTGGTTGTCCAAGAATGTCAGAATGAAGATGGTTCATTTCCACCAAGAAGAAGACGGCTACAAAAAACTCAATGTTTCAAACGGCCTATTTCCAATCTCAGAAACATTATTAGAAAATGGAAGATTAATGGAGCTTCGTTTTCAGTTAATTCTCAATTAAGTTGTCCTGCAGCATGGAAAATAAAAAACAGTGAAACAGCCAAAATGTTGCAGAATCTTCCAACGTACCCCCACAATTACTGTCCCTCAATTCAACGTATTTGAGAGTCTTCCCTCCATTACGAAGAATAACTAAAAAGATCCCACGTTCAGAGATGGTGCTTTTTGGCACAAATCGGCTTCTAAGGGTTAATATAGGCAGTGTTCAACACTTGGACCTTGAAATTCGTCAACTTTCCTTTTGCTCATTTTGGACGGCAGTCATAATGTTTGTGTTACTGGATAAAAAAATTTTGACAGTCAATTAGTTTTTCTTTTTATATTTTTATTTATTTATTTTAAATGTTTGAAATAGTGTCGCGGAGCCGGGCTGTATGCGCCCCCTGGGCCAGTAGTTATCCATCCCTGTTCTAGGGAGAAGCTGTAGTTCTCGTACTTCTAGTTTTGGAATTTACCAACAATGTGTGGGTCTATTGTGGGTTAAAAAGGTTGTGTTGCACCATTACCTTATAATAATGAAGTAGAAGTCTTTTTTCTGAAATGCATGTTTGGTATAAAAAAATATTATAAACAGCGAAGATGACCATCACTATGAAAATGTTGTGCATTGTGGGTTATGTTCCTCTCTAAATCTTCATCTCCCCTCCCACGTGACTTGCAGCCCAGTGTCATCTCTGCATCGGGGGACCCTGTGGAAGCTGCGCGCCTTCAGCAATTGCAAGCTGCAGCTGCGCAGTGGCAACAGACGCAGCAGCAGCGAGCGGGATTCCAGTACCAGGCTCTTATGCAGCAACACGCCCAGCTGCAACGGATCCTGCAGCAGTACCAGCAATTCATTCAACAGCCTGCTCATCTACAGGTGACATTTTACACACAGCTTTTAGCTGTTTTTAGAAATCTGTGCATTCAAGCTTTCCTAATCATTTTTATTTATCCAGGGTGACACATACCCCTGAAAGGCACATTTCAATTAAAATAGAAAAAAAGTGCAAAAGGCAATGATCATTGCTCTGAGGCTTTAAGCTGAGAAGAAGAACTTTGCTACACATTTTGTTTATGTGTTTTTGACATGGGCCCCTTCTCCTTGTAGACCATGCCCCTGGACATGCAGTTGAGGCATTATGAGATGCAACACCAGCAGTTTGCCCCCGTGTACCAGGAATGGGATCGGCAGTTCCGCCTGTGGCAGGAGCAGTTTCAGACTTACCCGCATAAGGACCAGCTCCAAGACTATGAGTGCCAGTGGAAGCAGTGGCAGGAGCAGATGAAGTCTACCTCTGCCCACCTGCAGGAGCGAGTCACCACACTCCGGGCCATGCAGAGCCAGTATGGCAGCACCCCCTACGGGGGAATGATGGGTATGGGGCAGTACGGGCAGTATCGCCCCCCGGTTCCAGATGCCCAAATGCCATCATCTCACGCGGCAACCCCTCAAGTTCCCCCTCTGAAGGTGGAGCCCTCCCCTCCTTCAGCACCGATGGCACAGGCCACCCGACCCCCAATGCCCCCAGGGCCAGGGCAACAGGGTCCTCAGGGGCCTCCCAGCTCTCAGGGTCCTCAGGGGCCTCCCGGTTCTCAGGGGCCTCAGGGGCCTGTCGGCTCTCAGGGTCCTCAGGGACCTCCCGGTTCTCAGGGGCCTCAGGGGCCTATCGGCTCTCAGGGTCCTCAGGCACCTCACAACTCTCATGGCCCTCAGGGGCCTCCTGGCTCTCAGGGTCCTCAGGGGCCTATTGGCTCTCAGGGTCCTCAGGCACCTCACAACTCTCATGGCCCTCAGGGGCCTCCTGGCTCTCAGGGTCCTCAGGGGCCTATTGGCTCTCAGGGTCCTCAGGCACCTCACAACTCTCATGGCCCTCAGGGGCTTCACGGCTCTCAGGGGCCTCAGGGGCTTCACGGCTCTCAGGGGCCACGGGGGCCTCACAATTCTAAGGGTCTTCTGGGACCTTATGGCTCTCAGGGACCTCACGGCCCTCAGGGCCCCACCACTGTTCCACGCGCACCAACTCCTGCCACCACCGAACCACATACTACACCCTCCACAGTCCCTGGGCCTGCACCTCCCATCACATCTGCCCCTCAGGGGGCTTATCCTGCCGCTGGACCCCAGTTTCGAGGGTTTAGGCCCTCAGGACCACAATCACCCTTTGATGGCCCGAGAGGACTGAGGTTAGGACTGCGTCTTGGTTTGCATGCATCCTGTTGCTAGTAGTGTCATTATTAGCAGAGCTAGGAACATATGTAACCTATCAATATCGGTCACATTGACCCAAAAATGTATTTTGAGTTTTCTAAATGACGCAAAAGAGGATAAGGTAAGCTTTCCAACGATGCCAAAGTTATGTCTCTACTCCAGATATTTAAATAATTTTTAAACAGAATTCCAAATTGAAACATTCAAATCATGAAAGCCAAGGCGTTAAAGTGGTCGATTCATGGGACATGGTGGGAAACGGCTACGTGGTCACAGTAGCCCAACAGAACTGCAGTGCTAGATATTAGCCAGACAGAATATGACATTCAGACATACAGATAATGAAAGCAAAGACATTTCTTGACAAATGTTGGATAACTGAATACATTAGCTTGTAGCTGCAAAACTAGCTGACATGATTGTGTGACTGCATGGAGACTGATGACCGGTGACAAACTGGCTAATCTCCAAACAATGCACAACTCCGGTTAAAGACTATATTTTTACTCTGAATTTGGCATAAAGAGAAATGAAAAAGACTGAATGCCAATATGTACAAAAACAGCCAAAAATGTTTTCTTTTTACATAAACATTGAATTATGTGAAATTAGCCATTGTGACTTCCGACTGATTTTGATCAAACGGGTCAAATCTTCATTCAAAAGGTTTTCAG